>NC_044905.1:41971106-42261106 GCF_001633185.2 Quercus lobata | reverse complement strand
AAATGTGGTTCAAGTAGTAGTTCAATAGTAATGGAATGAATAGAACTCCACCTCCCCTTCCTCATTATCTACTTATCTCCCCCACAAAAAGGGGAAAAAAAGTAGCCATTGTTGACCCTTAGAATAGAATCCCACTGTTACTAAAAATGAAAGTGAGTGAGTTCCTTATGAAAATTTTAGAGTTGAATTATTAATAATATTAGGTTCAATAGATTGAATGTTGGCAAAACCATGATTATAAGTTTGAGTCTCTTTAAGTCTATGATATGTATTTTCTAGTTTGAGATGAAGACTGTTAGAAATATTGAATGAATAGTATTGTATTTCACACATTATAAAATATACATGAGTGCCTTTATATAGGAGGCAAAATGTGTAATACAAGTATGTACGTTATATAAGTAAACAAAGTGGACCTAAGACCCACAGCTTATTACACGTTAACAGCCCCCCTCAAACTCAAAGTGGGTGTGAGACGAACTTGAGATTGTCAACCAAAGCACGAAGACATCCCTTAGGATGTGACTTGGTGAGGATATCTGCAAGTTGATCTTTAAAGGAGACTAAAAACAACTTGAGAGCACCATGGACAAGATGATAATGGATAAAATGACAATCGATCTTGATGTGTTTAGTCCGTTCATGGAAGACATCATTGTGAGTAATATGAATGACACTCTGGTTGTCACAATAAAGAGGAGTAGCAAATGATGTAGACACGCCTAAATCCTTAAGAAGTCATTGAAGCCAAATGAGCTAGATGTGGTATCAGCAAGGACACAATATTCTGCTTCAGTACTGGAGTGGGCCACAACGGTTTGACAACGGTTTGTTTCTTACTTCACCAAGAAATCAGAGAAAAACCAAGAAGAAAGCAATAACCAGTTGTTGACCTTTGATTAATAGGATTTCCTACCTAATCGGCATCAAAGAATGCATAGAGAACAAGTGGAGACTAAGTAGAGTAGAAAATACCATGAAAGAGAGTGACCTTCAAGTATCGAAGAATGCGTAGAACATAGCATAATAAGTCAATCGTAGAGCACAGATACTAGCTCACTTGGTGAATAGCATAGGAAATTTCTAGATGAGTGACAATGAGATAAACTAGGCTGCCAACCAATCATCTATAAAGAAAGGGATTAGACAATTGTTTCCCCCCTGAGGGAGTCAAATGTGCATTAAGTTTAACTAGAGTTTCAACAGTCTTACTATTAGTGAATCCAACTCAAGACATAATTTCAAAAGCATACTTGGCTTGAGTAATATAAAGTCCATCCGTGAAATGAGTGATTTCAAGATCCAAGATCTTTCATCTCAAACTGCTAACTGAGAAAATCCTTGAGTTTTTGAATACCACTATGGTCATCTCCAATTATGATCATATCATCCATATATAGGAGAAGCAAAATAGTGTCTTTGTCAGTGCGACGAAGAAATAAGGCAGAATTATAATGACTGGCAATGTAACCCAAGCGAGAGATGGTAGAGCTGAAATTGGTAAACCAAGCTCGTGGAGCTTATTTAAGACCATAAAGTGCACGTCGAAAGTGACAAACCTTGTTCGATTCAATAGAGAGACCAGGAAGAGGTTGCATATAAACTTCTTCACTTAAATTTCCATTAAGGAAGGCATTTTTGACATCCATATGAAAAATGTCTCATTTACTAGCAACGGCCACAGCTAAAAAGGGCACAAAAAGATGAGATTCGAGAACCCGAAACAAAAATCTCTTCATAATCAATCTCTTACTCCTGTGTAAAACATTTTGCAACAAGACAAGCTTTATAGCGCTCAATGGATCCATCAAAGCGAGTCTTGATCTTGTAAATCCACTTACAACTAACCACAGATTTCCCAAGGGGGAGAGTCACTAAATCCCAAGTATGGTTTTTAGATCATGTATCAAGTTCCTCTTTCATTGTAATCTGTCATAAAGGGCCAGTAGAGGCACGTAGATGAAGATGCAGAAACTTCAGGCGACATGTGAGGGAAGGTGGAGCTTCCGTTAACACCGATTCTTTTCTGATGAGGTAGATCGGAGAAAGATGATTCTGATGGTAGCGGCGGCGTCAAGATCAGAACAACATTTATGGCGTGTGAGGAATTTTGCTGAAACTTTAACCGACGCGTGACGGCATGTGAATGGTCAGATGGGGCTGATTCTAGTAACATTGAGTAGATCAGTTTAGGATCTACAGAATGATATTTCTGGTGTCATAATCGGAGGTCACAATGGACAGACCCGAGAAGGTAGTGGTCTTTGGCGGCAACAAAGAGTGCTTCTAGCGGTGGAGATTCAACCTTGAGGACCTCTGATAGCAGCGAAGCAGTCAGAAGAAACACAAAAAGCTTACTTACCAGAGAAGTTGAGGCAGCGAAGAATACCAACAAAGACCAAACTACAAGACACAAGAAAAGTTTAGAGCAGTGGCTCTGATACCATGTTAGAAATACTAAATGAATAGTATTGTATTTCACACGTAATAAAATATACATGAGTGTCTTTATATAGGAGGTAGAGTGTACAGTACAAGTATGTGTGTAATACGAATATGTGTGTTATACAAGTAAATAAGGTAGGCCTAAGGCCCACAACCTATTACACGATAACAAAGACCAAAGATTAGTTTAATAAAAGCAAGTTTTTGGAATCTCGAAAATAACCTAGATTGATCGAGACATATTGGATACCAGCCGATCGATTAAGAATTGCAAAATTAATATTGATCTAACATGATTCTTTTTAAGTCAACTATATGAGTGGGTTTTTGTAACCACAATAGAAAGTCTACATAGAAGCCTATTAAACACGACTTCACAAAAATGGGAGAAGCAAAAAAGCTTATGCTATTCAGAGAGAAAATTCTAACCTCCACTTATTCAACCTATGATTTAGAAGTAAATAGATAATTGTCTTCCACGGTGTTGATGTTGTCATATAATTAGTGCAAATCAAGTTTGAAGCCATAAAGTCATCCCAAAGTTTTCTACTGAAATCATATCTTCAAGAGCTCCTTGAAGTCACGAGCAAGAAGTTCGTGTGATAAAATCTAGAGTAAAAGAGTCTATTAGGTTCTAATTATTTAGGATTACATATTTAGGAACTAAATTTATTGTATGTTGGCAAACCGATACAAAATCTAGTCTAGTATAAGATCTTAGTGTCTTTGAAAAGGTTTAGACATTGCTCAAGTTGATACAATTCAAGATTCAAGAATGTATAAGCTGTAAAAAAAGAATTTCAGACACTAAAGAGCTTGACTGATCGAGAGAATCCTTCGACCGATCAAACTGCAATCTGCAGAATTATAAAGAAGACCCAAAAGCCCGCAAAACGTTTAGAGTTTGAGTCCAACACTGCCATGTATAAAAGCAAAACTCTAATACATGTTTTTCAAGACTTATGAGTTAATCCTGTGAGATCTATGAGGTTTTGTAACCTTCTAACTCAACAAGCATTTACTGGAGATCAAATCAATACTGCTAGTACCAGTGGAGAAAAGTTGTTGAAATCAAATCAACCACAGTTGATGATCTAAATCTTTGAGTGGAGTTCTCAAAGTCACAAATTGGAGCATTTGTGTGCAATAGATTCATAATAGAAGAGTCCTTGGATTCGAAATTACGTGTGGTCACTTGAGTAAGTACTACATGAGATAGTAGTAGATTTAGGGTTAAGTCCATTGTAAAAACTTCCATTCTATTAGTGAATTGTTGCCTTGTTGATTGCTTAGGTTAAATCCTCCTTAGGTTTTTTACCTTGAAACTAGATTGTTTCATTGGTTCTTCTAGGTCATCATAGTTGTGTTCTTTGCTTTTCTGTTGTTTATAATATGATTGATACTTGTTTAACCTAGATCTGTTTAAATACCTAAGTAATAACTTGGATAATGTATTAGGTTAAACAATCTGTGTTTATAGGGATCTAAAACTTAATAGAGTCCATGGATTTGGAGTTACGTGTGTTCATTTTAATAAATATCTATTAGAGGTAGCAATAGAATTTAGGGTTATTTTCTATTTTAGACACTACAATTTTACTAGTGGACTTTATTTCCTTGGGGTTGGTGGATAATCCTTGGTGTGTGTTTTCATTAATTGTTGTAGTTGGTTTTTCACATTGTAACCATATTGTTGTGTTATTTATTTTCTGCACTTGTTTATTTTACTATTATTGGCAATATTTTTAGTGTGCTTTGATTATCCCTAAACAGAATTTTGTTGCATATTGGTTAATTAATCAACTCTACTTTGATTCTGTGGTAATCAATATCGGGGCCTAAATTTCCCTAACATATGATATAATTGAGAAATGAAGAACTTAATTGGTAAAATATTAAAAAAAAAAAAAAAAAAATACATCAAATGACAGTACCCTTAATAAATCTAAAAATACACACATAGAAAAACGATAAAGTAAAAGTAAGGAACAGAAAGGAAAAGTTCATAATACATAGCAACGTAAAGTGTTCAAAAGGAAAGACAAAAGATCATACGTGCACCATAAGTTGTTCTTCAAAGCTAGACAATATTTTGGGTAGGGTAATCAGTAATGACAGATTTGAAAAGAACCGCGTCTCATCTGAGATGTTGTCATTGACATTGTTCCTTTCTTGGGTTGATGTAATTTTGGATTTTCAAATTAAAGTTGTAAATTTAATAGTTGGATCAAGTATGTCGCAATGTAATTAAGGATTGCATGTATGTTACCAATTAAATTGCAAGTAATCATATATGTGCTTTTCCCTCTCACTCTTTCTAAAAATTGATTTTAACCTGGCTGTTATGGCTTTATTTTATGTGTATATATATTGGCTAGGTCACATGTGATGATGCATATATACACACACATTAACGAACATAGATAGCAAAAGAAATCAAGAAAATAAATGCACATGCATGCAGTACCTCAATTGCCAAAGCATGAAGGAGTGGCCGCAGCGTCGGCCAGGAGGGGGGGCCTATCACAGCGAGCACAGGGGCGGAGCTACATGTTAAGGTGGGGGCCATGGCCTCCCCAAAATTTTTGAAATATTTTTTTACTATATAGAAATATTTAATATTTTAATAATTAGTTCTCAAAAATGGGACTTGACCCCCAACTATTTGAGTTGGTCCAATAATGTTCTTAAAAAAAATTGTTCAATTTGTCTAGTAGTTATAGAGAATGTATTGTTTCTCAAATTCATTTTTTATGGTAAAATGCGTTCTCGTATTTTCTAAAGTTTTGAATCATTTATGTCTTTGAACACTTCATTAATTTAATTGAAATTTTTTTTACTCACAACGGTAGAGAATTTGGTAACTTATATTGAAAATGAAAACTGTAAGGATTTCACTATGGAAGATAGTGAACGATTAATTTAATTCTATGAAACATTTAGTTTTAAGGATTCATTATGAAAAATGTTAATTTTTTGTATGTGTATAGATACATGCGTTTGTGTATGTGTATAAAAATTTGTATAGACTAATAAATTAGAAACACAAATCGACCTCCCGAAACAAAAATTTCTATCTCCGCCCCTGAGCGAGCAAAGCAGTGGTGATGAGGAAAACACGCCAAGTAAATACCGACTGTCGGCAATGCATATATTGCACGTGCATTAAATTTCTCAAGAACCTGTCAACGCTAGCTAGCTTTTTCACTTGCTGGATGTTATACACTCTCCACTCCATAAAAATGCTGATCCTCTCAATCTATATATATAGCGCTAGCTAGGCGGGCAGCTGAGAAAAAAAAAAAAAAAAAGGGTCTCCGCGTGGTCCCACTTAATTAGTTAATAATGACAAATCTCTGTTTTCAATATTTGCGGTTGTGTGATGTAATATTAGTACTAGTTTAGCGTATGTTCCGGCAAGTTGAAAATTTTAGTTTATTTGTGATTTTATTTTATATTTATTATTATTTATAAATTTTATTATATTTTTTTATATTATTTATAAGTCTTACTATATTATTTATCTAGTTTTTGTTTTTATTTACACCATTTTTAATAAATAAAAAATTCAATTTTAACTAAATAAATTATTTACAGACAGCTGAGCTTTGAATTTTAACCCGTAATTCTCTTAATAATTAATTCGATTAAATGATAGTAATTGTAAGGATTGATTGCCCTGGGTTCTACTTGTCGATCGAGTTGGCTTTAACAGTCAGTCCTTCAAAAAGCTCACTATATATGGACCCACAAAACGTACGTAATCATCAAGTTTATAATCAAAGAGGAAAACTATTTTCCATCTAATCCAAGTAAGTGTTAGTTTCCCTGATGGGAAAGCATTTTTGCTATCTTCCCCGACATTATATGGCTTATAACTCACTTGAAAAGAAAACATTGAAAGGACTAGAAGACTAGACATTAGTTTTATATATTGGAATCACAGCAAAACATGCTTACGTGGACAATTAATAGAGCAATCCATTAGATTATGCTCGAACAATTTTCTTATATAACTTTACACACGACAGATGACGTGCTTCATCTAATTGAATCGATATTATTCATTGATTTCTTCACTTCAATCTAATTGAATCAGTACAGTTCATTGATTTGTTCATTTTTAATTTGATGGTGTAAAGGAGGTATTTAATTTGTTGTCTTTTTTTTTTTTTTTAACCATATTAATTTGGACATAAAAACAAAAGATGGAATAAAAAAAAATAACACTTAAACCTCGCTCTCACACACATACATTTTTTTTTTATGAAAGAGAAATGGGTAATGAGGGACAACCTAAGTTAGCGTCTTTCACTTAAATATGATTATAGTGATACTCTATCCACTAAACCTAAACTTGAAGAAGTAAGGAATCCAAATAAGCGGTTGCTATTTTATTTGAAAATGGTTATTAATATATAAACGTACACACATGTTCATATGTAATTATGAACGTGTTCACTATTTTGTTTTAAAATGTGAGTAAACCATTTTCGTACTTTCTAGAGATGACTAAACTAATACCACAGAATTTTTTTATTCAATTTCTTTCTTAGATTTTTTAAATAGATAATTTCTTTCATATAAAATTGAATAAGTCATATATTATTTAGTAAATGAAAGATTTCTAAATTTTATAGAAAAGTTTGAAATTAAACTCGGTACTTATGTGTGGAATCTATAATATATGTTTTGCTTTACATGTCATGAGATAATTTTTTCTCCATTTTAAGTTTTGAACCTTTGAATTTTACTTCAAAAAGTAACTTCATTCACCAAGCACATTACAAACTCATAGAATACACCATATACCTAGGATATATAGCAATTATTTGACCAAAAATAACAAAGTTATACGCCAATCAAGAATCATTTTAAGAAATTATCATTTCAATTAATATCTTTAAAAACTTGATCATTCTCTCAATAGACATCTTTTGGGGCCTTGCACTCTTTCTTATCCCGTAAATCAACAAAATACTAGAAAACAAGAAATAAATTGAGTACTCAAAAAACAAATATACAAAAACTACGCATATCAATCACATAAGTCAAAACCTAAAACTTCTTAAACCACAATTTATTATTTATACCAAATAAGTGTTTTATTTAACAATAATTGTTTTTTAGCCATATAAAAGGACCACTTAAGAACTCTCATGTATTATTAAGTTTTTTATTAAAGAAAAAAATTTGAATACACTTTTATAGAATTTGTATAATATATTTGTAATCTTATTATCTTCAAAAAAAAAAAAAAAATACTACTAGATCTTGTAAAATTCTTTTTAAGTTCCTTAAAAGTCTTTCTTTTCTTTCTTCGGGGGAAGAACTCAAAAAAAAAAAAAAATATATATATATATATATATATTGAGGGAGTTAAACTCATAGACATTTTAATTTTGATAAATAATCCATATAGGTCATTAAACATTTTATTAGAAATTTTTGGGGAGCTACCGGGGGGCGGGGTGGGAGATGCCAAAGTTAATCATAGCGTTATCCTGATAGAGATTATTTTCTGATATAAACTGAGTCATGATGAAGCATATATGTAAATGAATTGAAGTTCTTGCCTTTGATACATGCAAATTGGACCCACCAAGCACTAAGTGATGATGCAGACATATTGCACTTTGTCTGTTAAGCAAAAGTAGGTATGGCAAACTTTCACTTTGTTTACCAGTAATAATTCGTTATTTCATTTTCAACTTGAAAGGAAATATGAGAGACAGGTCACGTTATTAATTTAACTTCTAGTTTAGTTGGCAATTGATCCTATCATTTTCAGTATGTATCTGAAATAAAAATAAATAAATAAATCGACAACTAAAGATTGTCGTTTTATAGGTTTTCAAGGGAGAGAATGTGGACAGTTGAGTTGAAATTCTATTTAATTAATAAGGCCTTTTCAAGTTGGTGTCAACTAGTTTCTCAAAAAAAAAATGTCGGTGTCAACTATCTAAGATAACCACGTTTGTGGAAGATAGTACCTTGCGTTCGAGTTCAAGTATGATAAGCCTGAAATTTGAAAATATTGTCTTACCTCCTTGCTTAATAGTATTACTCACAACAAAAGATTGTGTTAGGTCCAACGAACTAGGTGTTTCAACCCATGACAAAAGAAATTGAGTTTTGTTGAGTTCTTAATGTAAATTTGTAAGTCCAAAATTTGTTTAAGAAATCCTAGAATCTTAAGTTTGACCAATCGAGATGAGTTCAATTGATTGAGAAACGCAAATTCAGCTTTTCATATATGATGTGATTTGTTAAGTTAACTGTACACGTGGGTTTTTGTAACTCTAATGAAAAGTCTATATAAAAGCCCATTATACACAAATTATTAAGAGGTTAGAAAGGTAGAAACCCTAAAATTTTCAAAGAGTAGATCTAAGTTTCTACCCATTCAACCCATGAGAATTCAAGAGCAAATAGAGAAAAATCAACATGGTGTTGTTGGTGCCATAGTGCAGATCTTGTTTGAAGTTGAAAGTTCAAAAACGTGTATAAAACACCTTTGAACGTTTAGACCCCCAAATAACAACTTAATCAATTCAAGCAATATGTCAAACAACTAGTGTGCGGAAACTTAACATATGCTATCATACGAAATTGATTAAATACTATCTAAGCCATAACAAAATAAAATCCACATCAGATAATTTAAAGGCAAAGATAGAGGAAGGAAGATGCAAACACAAAGACAACACGCGATGTGTTATCGAAGAGGAAACCGAAGTCCTCGGCGAAAAACCTCTCCGCCGCCCTCCAAGCGGTAATCAATCCACTAGAAAATATAGTTGGGATACAAGGACAACAATAGACCCTCCAAGCCTAATCTACCCAGTGCACCTAAGCCCTCCAAGCTTCTTGCTCCAACGAGGTTGCGCCGAACCTTTTTCTTTTCTAGCTTTCCGGATTCCGCTACTAGACCATAGCATCAACCAATGAAGATTGGTTCCTTCCTAACTACTTCCCAGAAATCCAAACAGCAGACTCACAATGATGATAATGGTGAGAACCTGGTTTGGTATAAAGCCTCTCAAGGATTTAACAATGGAGAGGAAGAGAGTTGAGGAATTTGAAGAGATTCTAAGGTAGAGATTGTGGGTGAAACAATCTGGTTTTTCTTTAGGGTTTCTCTCTCAAAATTCTCTCTGGAAGCTCTCTTTCAATCGTGGGTAATAGGGGTATTTATACTGGAGTGGAGAGGAATGTGAAACGTCAGAATTCTACAAAACAGGGGTGGCTCGCGGCTTGACCTCGCGGCTTTACTAAGTCGCGAGATCCAGTCGCGAGATAACCGTATGGCCAGTTGTCCTGTTTTGTCCTGTAGTGCTCCAGCTAGCAGACTGTTCACCTTCCTTGGCACGTGAGGTTGCTTCTGGCGGCTTGAAGCCGCGAGTCACCCGCGAGACCCAGCCGCGACACTCTGTTTTCTTGCACACTCTTGAGCAAACTTCACTCTATCTCACTCACTACCCTTACATCAAACCCACCTAAATACATGGTTACTAAATGCTGAATTACAAGCAAATTTGGCACGGAATAAAGCCAATTAGATGGTTGAATAAATTCAACCTTACAGAAGTTATAGAGCAATCCAGTCTACATAAAAGTTTCTAGTCTAAACCTTTAAGAGGTTTTCTTGGAGTCACAAACGAAGAGTTTGTGTGGTCACATTAGTAAATACCACATGAGGTAACAGTAGATTTATGGTTAAATCTATTGTATAAACTTCAATTTTATACTAGTGGATCTGTTTACCTTGGGATTGATAGATTAAATTTTTATACGTTTTTATTGTGAAACAGTTTGTTACATAGGTTTTCTTAGGTCATCATATTATTTTCTTCTGATATTTCTATTGAATTCATTATTTTATTGCTTTATTGGTGACATATTTAATTTATGACAATTAACTTGAAAACTAATATGAATTTATAATGGAAAATTATTTGAAGTTGAGTTAATTTCGCTATAAAATCAGCCAATGGGTCTAAAAACCCCAACATATAGCAATCATGATCTTATTTAAGGTAAATATAACTCTTATGGATGAATATGCTTTAGGTTCAAAATTTATCACATTCAAATGAATAAATAAATAAAATTAAGGTCACCCAAAAAATCAAGAGAAAGAAAATGAATAGGCAAAAAAAAGTAGGTTTGTGAAAATGATTGTACAAGGTTGGAATCACACATCGGATAAAGTGAAAATTTCTCAATTCCAGCATGTGTCTTATATGGGTCCATGTTAAAATTTCTGTCTACAATACACGGGTAGGGGTGACAAAATAAGCCCAAACCCATTTGCCCACACTAATCCACCCACTCTAATTTAACCCAAACCTACCCAATTATTAGTTGGGTTAAATGAGCATCACTCCAATTAGACCCAATAATTATTGGGTTTTAACTAAAAACCCATTGGGCCCCATTTAACCCAAAAATAATATCCCCAAATTCAATCCAACACTTCCCAATTAAAAAAAAAAAAAAAAACCATTTAACCCAAAAATAATATAATTCAACCCAACCCTTACCAATTAAAAAATAAATAAAAATAAAAAACTCAAACTTTTCAGTGTTTCGGGAATTTTTTTTCTAAATAACAATAAATATTAAAAAATTTAGTTAATTGTCACATTTCAAAACAATATTGAAAACTAGCATCTCGAGTGTCTAAAACTCGAGTTCCAAGATCAAAATCGAGTTTTTAAGTCTCGATTTGTAAGCGGATTACTCTAAAGTGGAAAAAAATTAAGCTGAAAATCGAGTTTTAAAGACTCGATTTCCAAAAATTGAATAAAAACGCCGCTATAGGTCTATAAAACGTCACTATAGGGCTTAAAAACGCCACTATAGGACTCCATAAATCTGTACTTAAGAAAAAAAATTTCCCAGGAAAACGCCGCTATAGTGCTCTAAAACGTCACTGAAAGACTTAAAAACGCCACTATAGATGAAATATTTTTCGCATAAAACTCGAGTCTTAAAGACTCGAGATTTATGTCGTTTTTTAGTTCCTACTTTCCTATATTGTTTCAAACGTTGCCTAACTAACTATATACAATTCTTTTGCATTGTTGTTTTGCACATTACCTCAGTGTTTCGGTGTTTCATTTTCCCTCACTCTTCTTCGTCAAATTCTCTCCGGTGGCGATCTCCAGCGTTTCTATGCCGACGATCTCCGGCGTTTCTACAGCGGCGATCTCCGGCATTTCTACGGCGAAGTTGGAGCCACCAGTTTCAGTCTTAGCAGCTGCCGTCGTCGCTGTTCGCTACTTCATTCTCATCGGCTCAGGGAACTGTGGCTGCGGAGACGGCGAGTGAGGAACAACGAGTCGATAGCAACGCGAAGAGTCGAGTCAACCCCAACAGAGACTGAGTCATCACGCCTTGGTCACAGGACTTCAATGCTTGGTACACCTCATAACAAAATCAAATCCGTTCTCTGGTGCTGCGCTCACCGCCTCCTGCACCGTCTTATAAGACCCACTTCCATCCTTACTCACCGTCACGTCCACCTTCAAGTCCGTCGGAACCCCACCTTTAAACCCGCCACCGGACTTCCCCACCAGCTCCCAAAACCCATCACACTCGGTCTTTGCTGGAACCCACGAAGCGGTGTTGTTTCCAAAATTATTGTACGAAAACAACAGGCTTAGGGCGTTGCTCATCAAGTGGGTTAACGAGTCCAAAAACGACATCGTCTCATTCGTCAAGCTCGTGTCGTTTGCGTACTTGAAAGTTGACCAGCAATCGTATTGGGAGAGAAGAGAAGAGCTCATCCAAGCTCTAGCGTTTTTGAGCTTGAAATGACATTTCTTCATATTTGTTGCACTGTTTGGTTGCCAAGAAAGTGAGAGAAAATAGAAAAGAAAAGAAAATATTTTTTTATTTAGATTTTTAATATAATTGTTGATGTGGAATTTTTTAATCCCAAGAATAGAGACTAGAGAGAGTGAAAAAAGGAATCCAAGAAAGTGTTGGAGTTTTTCATTTTAGGAGCATTTTGGTAATTTTGATAATTGGGTGGGTTGGGTTGGGTTTGGGTTAGAAGCAATTAGTTAAATGGGTTTTAATTGGGTAAATGAGTTTTATATACCCAACCCAATTATGCCCACCCCAAACCTACTCAAACCCGCCCATTTTGACACCCCTATGTAACACGGGTGACTTGGGCTTCTTCAAAAGTGTGGGAGTTCACAAATCACATGATATTTCAAGTTAAAATAATTTGAAAAACGATAAAGTTATTATCAATTAAGTTCACTATAAAATATGGGAAATGCTAACGAGTGCCCTTAGAACACTCGTTAAGAATCCAATTAAAGAAAATTTTTATGGGAAAAAAACAAAAAAAGCAATTAAAGTTTTGACAGCTTTTTTCATTTCCCATAAAAATGATGTCAAAACTTTGTTTAATTAGATTCTTAACAAATACCCTAAGGGCACTCGTTAGCATGACCCATAAAATATTACTTACCAACTAACATGACATAATTATAATTAATTTCACATAAACTACATATTAAATAGATCTTTTAATTAGAATTTTCCCTTGTGTTTGATATAATAAATTTCTAAAAGTCCTAACATCACTCAAATATGTTTAGGGTTGTAGTAGTCACTGTGTGGTTTTCAAGATCAGTGAACTGACATTGATCACAAAATTAAATGTAGACGTGACAAAATTGGGGCCAGGTCTAGGCGGGTCGAAAATGAACTCGGGCAAAAACAAAAGGTCATTTTAAGCAGGTTAAAAACGGGTCAAATCAATCAGGTTGCGGGTTAGCTTAACCCTTATTTTTTACATGAATTAAAAAAAAAAAAAAATCATGTATTTGCCACTTGGTAAGTCATGCAACAAATTACTTGCTCATTTATTTGAATTCACCGCCCATATCAAAAAAGAGTTCAACTCAACAAATTGATATTTGTTCAATAATTATAAAACAAATAGCACAAATACAAAAGAGTCTAGGCTACCATTTGAAAATCTAATTAAAACAAACAAACAAGTTTCACTTCTACATAATATCAACATCCCAAAATATTTATATATAAAAAAAAAAAAAAAAAATTACAAATGCCCTATTGGATAGCTAATTTGGCAAAGTATAAAAGCATATGAGAAATTTATGATCTTAAAAACTAATTTCATGATCTAATATCTTGAAAAATAGTCTAATAGTTGTGTTTAATTTTAGATGCAATGTGGTTGCCACCCTACTTCAATTTGAGAATATACTTCACAATTTGATTGTTTATTTATATATAGTCTCTTTTATGAATATCATGTCATTGTTAAGCAACAAATACTCTGTGAAATATCATCTTTTATTTTGAAAATCCGTTTATTTTAGCTTTGGACTATCAGAAAATAGGCTTAAGCATCCATAATTTACGCCAATTTCATTTATATACTTCAGCTTCACTCTTTTTACACTTATGAATTCTTCTTATGTATGTCTATAATTTCAAAAATGTGTTTTTAACTCTACTGCAACTAAATTATAGTAGCATGTACTTTGTCATTTGATATCTAAAATTTTTTACTTATCAGGTTATTCAAACATGAATAATGCCACAATCATTATCTTTTAATTTTTTTTTTGCATTCCATAAGATTAATTTCTCAATTATTTTTCTTTAGTTCATTGTATTTGAATGATGTTAAAAATATATATTAATAGCGTTATCCAAAAAAAGTTTAAAATTTTTATGTTTTTTTAAATAATATCAATCACATGCATTATATTTGTCAATTGAATTTGAGTTGTGCATTGTTAAGCCCACAACAAACAAGTAAACCAACCATGTCTTAATTTTATTTTATTTTATTTTACCCAAAAAAAGGAATTTTAATGGGTCAAGTCACGGGTTAACCAAGTCAGGTTGGGTTGACCTACAAGAAAATGGGTTAGGTCATGGATCAACTCGTTTTTACTTTGAGTCAAAAAATCTGGGGTCAAGTCAAGTCAACGAATCCTAACTTCTTTTGCTATGTCTAATTCAAAGTCTAAAGCGTGCTAATCAAAGAGGGTTTGGAGTTAGAAGTAAGAGAATAGGCATGATGATGTTAGATTGGTCTTTCTCAATACAAAGATCCAACTACTCAATATTTACACAAAAATTAAAGACATTTTTTTTTTTCACTACATTTTATATAATTCTTAAAGTGAGCTATGAATGTTGAAAAAAAAAAAATCACTTCAATAAACTTGAAAAATATTGTGGAAAAGAAGACAATTTAGGATGTTTTTGATAAATAAGTGTTACACACAAAACATTCCAAAAGCCTATGTGTTACTTAGGCATATTTGTAGCTATGTTCGGAAAAGAGATAATTAGATGTGGACCCTTTTGATAATGCATTAATAATTATAATTAATCCCCGCCTACACCAAAAACTGATTGGCGTCTTGATTTGATGATAAAGAGTTATCATCAGGAGCGGATGCCATAGATTGAAACTCTCTCAAAAAAATTGAAAAAAATATTGATTCCTGCAAGAGAGAATTTAATTAACAATGACCAAATAACTCACAGAATAACACAACTAATAACAAAAAAATATTTGTATACTAGCCAAAAACAAAAACAAACAAAACAAAACAAAATATTGGTAAGCATAAATATGTCACGTGCACAATTTTATAACACATGACAAACTCATGGAAAAATATTATAAAGCATGGTCACAAGTTCCATATATATTCAATTTCAATCATGTTGGGTTATAAATTGACCACAGTTAATTAATTCAAAAATTACCTAAGTTGATTAATTGGATCAAATTACATGCAAATAATGTGGAGGCTTAACAAATCACCAAAAAATCTAGAGTGCTGCAAAAAGTAAATTTGACACAATGATTTGATAACGAATAGGGAAAACCTTCGTAGGAAAAACCTCATCGGTGAATTTTAAGTCGCCACTCCCGAAGAATCCACTAATCAAGAATCAAGTAGTTACAAGAATAAAAAACCTTGCCACAACTTGGCTTATTCCAAAATACCAACCTACAGTTGAACTTCTGCTCCAATCCTCAATTAGACTTGATCTTGTAGAGACTTCTTTTCTTTGCACGGATCCCAATACGTGACTAACGCTAGCAACTTGAGAGTTGTTGTTGGGTATAAAGTTCTTCAATCCACGCTTGTGGATTTGAAAGCAGTTTGGTACATAACCCTAAGGCGAACAAAAGTTGCAACAGCTTCACAAAAGCATGTATCACAGTATATGTCTCTGTATCTGTCTCTCTATATGATGACGCTATAAAATAAGTCTTTTATAACTTTGAAGACCTTAGGCAAAAAATTCTAGAAGGCTTTGGTCATCATGGGCCTAAAACAGATCTAAACAGTTGAAACTTGATTTTCCTGATAGATCGAGAAACATTGAGGCAGGGATCGCGATTCATTAATTCTCAATAAATCTAGAGGTGTCAAGTTAGGTATCAAGACTTTCTATTTTGTCTTTTCTGCATTGAAGTTTGAGTAATCTTCATATCTTCAATCATACCACTTGATATATAAGTCTTATTGGTGTTCTGTTGTAGGCAACCAAAAATAAAACCTATTCTCATAAAAATATATGTAGTAGTGCAAGTAAGGATCGTTCCCACGGAGAGTATCTAGCCTAGTTTTATGCTACGTGAACAAGGAGGGGGGGGTTTGAGTATAATGAAAACAATTTTCAGAAAACAACTAAGGAACAATTCAAATTAAAGTATCGAATTCAATCAAAAGAACAAACCTTGGTCTAAGTCAACATCCACCACCAGAATTTTACAACTGATCATGATGCAAGTATATATCAATTCACACTTTGAATATTCACCATTGGAACTATTTTCCTATCTCTCCTTAGTCACAATTGATTAGAAAACAAGCAATCTAATAAACCCTAACTACTAAACAACCTAAGACAAGCGCTAAAGATTTAATCTAGTAGCAGCCTTAAGAATTAGAGAGATCGATGAAACTAAACAACACAAGCACAAGTGGTTGCATTTAATTTAGTCAAGCATTCTTCCTAAGATCGAATAATTTCAGATGCAGCAAATCATTAAATCTTGGTTGCTTCACAAGTTAGAGAGATCAAACAATTACGGATTTGATATCTAACCTAGCAGTAGATTGCAACGAATAATAAACAAGTAAGCCTCCTAGTAATTAAACGAGACAATCATGAAAATAGGCACAGAAGAACATCCGATACTCAAAACATAAAATTGAACAGTAAAAGCAAATTAGATCTCACAGTTTTATTGATTCTGAGGCTTCCGTTTCCTTCAACCAAGTATAAAAGTTTAGCCAAGTAAGGCCATGATGAAAACTCAAAGGAGAAGTTAGAGAAGATGGGAGAGAGAGAAGTGTGTGTCCAATCTGATTTCTCCTCCCAGCTTTTACACGTTAATTCCCCCTTTCCCAAGCCTACAAAATCTCCTAAAAATATTCTAAATAATAATATCCGAATCTAACTAATTAAGGAAAAATATTATAGATAAAACAAAGTCCTAATATAACTAGGAAAGTGGTGTTTTCCAGCTGGAATTTTCATGCACCAGATCTGAAAGCTTCTGAAAATAAACCGCATCAGCAGTGCAGGTGCAGCAAATTCAAGCCCGATTTCTACCTTGATGCATCCAGTATCTCTCAAAACTCAAAGCATAAAAGTTGTAGAGCTTTGTCTTGGCATTCCATAGCATCTTGAATCATCTCAATCGAAGCTTTGATGAGAAAGTTATTCCCAGATTACGAAGCAATGTCGAAACTGTCCAAAATCGCCCAATTAGCTAGGTTTTGCACTTAATGCCTCCATTTGCATCCAAAATCGAAATATAAGAATAATGAGTACATTTAGGCATCAAATAAGTATAAAAGACTAAACATTAAGGGAGAAAAATATGACAATTTGCATTCTCATCACTTATGGTCTACTTGAACCCACTTAGAACTACCTAAATACAAGTACACGTGCAATGCGTTTTATCATAAGATATACTGATATAACCTTTACATATCAAACTTGGACCTAGCCACCATTATATGCTAAACAAAGATGAATGACATAGCATCATGCAGCACGTTATTTTTGTAAAAATATATTGTCTCATTTGATAACGTATCCATTTGGTACTTCATATATGTTATTTTTTAATAAGAAGTTACATGTCCTTAAAACATTGGTTAATGGAGAAGTAAGTTTCCTAAGTAACTCCAACTTTGATGGGCAAGTGGAGGTTATAAATACAAGGAATTTGGTCCTCTCTCTACCTATAAAAGAGACATTTAGCTACCCCATCATATACATTGTATAGTTAAAGAGAAAAGAAGGTCAAGAGAGAGAAACCAATTCTATAAGAATTAAGTGCCTTTTATCCTAAAACTTGATCTTAAGAAAAATTTCAGCAATGGATAAAGGTAAGCTTTATAATTAATTTGTGTAGATGTGAAATCATGATAATTTAGAATCCTAGAATATTATATTATGGTCGTTTATAATCTAACAACATAAAGAAAACATTAAAATGTGATATCACAGCTTGTGTTTTAGAATTATCGTGTTTTAGAAATCAATGGGAGTGATAATATACGAAATGTGGATGTTCAAGAAGTGATGGTACTAGTTCCACTACCTATAACTTCAAATGAAATTGTTGTTCTAACAATTTTTGAACAGCCAAACAATGTTGAAAAACAAATTAATGAACCATTACCCCATAATGAGATGTTCACCAATAAACATGTGGTAGAAGAACCACAAGAAGTAGCTGTAAGAAGATCCCTACGAGAAAGAGAGTTTGTAATTTCTGATGATTATATGGTTTATCTATATGAATCTGATTTTGATATAGGAATAAGTAAGGATCCGGTTTCATTTTCACAAGCCATAAGAAGTGTTGATTCTATTAAATGAATGAATGCCATGAAAGATGAAATGAAATTAATGAACCAAAATAAAGTCTAGGATCTCGTTGAATTTCCTGGAGGATACAAGAAAGTATGCAGTAAGTGTGTCTTTAAGACCAAGCATGACTCTAAGGGCAATATCGAACAATTTAAAGCTAGACTTGTGGCCAAAGGTTTCACTCAAAAAGAAGGCATTGATTACCAAGAGACCTTCTCCCCCGTCTCCAAGAATGACTCACTTAGAATCATTTTGGCATTGGTAGCTAATTATGATTTGAAGTTGCACCAAATGGATGTGAAAACTGCTTTCCTACATGGGAGTTTAGAAGAGGATGTATATATGGATCAACATGAAGGTTTCTCCATTAAAAGTAAGGAACACTTAGCTTGCAAACTTAAGAAATCAAGATACGGACTTAAACAAGCTTCCCGACAATGGTATCTTAAGTTTAACGATACCATTACATCTTTTGGATTTAAGGAAAACACTATTGATCGGTGTATTTATCTGAAGGTTAATGGGAGTAAGTTTATATTTTTAATTTTGTATGTTGATAATATTTTTCTTACTAGTAGTGATCTTGGCTTATTACATGAAACCAAGTAGTTTTTCTCTAAGAAATTTGAAATGAAAGATATGGGTGGGGCAACTTATGTGATAGGAATTGAAATATTCTGAGATAGATCACTTGGACTGCTAGGGTTGTCTCAAAAAGCATATATTGAAAGAGTTCTAGAGAGATTCAATATGGAGAAATGTTCTGCTGTGGTTGCCCCAATTTAAAAAGGGGACAAATTCAGCCTTATACAATGCCCACAAAATGAATGGGAACAAAAACAAATGGAAGGAATTCCTTATGCTTCTGCAGTAGGAAGTTTAATGTATGTCCAAACATGCACAAGGCCCGACATCAGCTTTGCGGTTGGTATGCTAGGAAGATACCAAAGCAATCCAAGATTGGATGATTAGAACGCTACAAAGAAAGTGATGAGGTACTTGCAAGGCACAAAGGATTACATGCTCACATTTAAGAGATCTAATAATCTTGAGGTCATTGGTTACTCAGATTCAGATTTTGCTGGATGTGTTGATAACAGAAAGTCCACTTTTGGTTATTTGTTCATGTTAGCTGGAGGAGCAATATCATGGAATGGAAAACTATCAATGCTACATCCACTATGAGAGTTGAATTTGTAGAATTTTATCTTAGGACCTGGAATTGTTAACTCTATTTCCAAGCCACTGAGAATTTATTGTGATAATTTTGCAGCTGTGTTTTTCTCTAAAAACAATAAGTATTCTAATGGTGCGAAACACATTGAATTGAAATACCTTACTATTAAGGAAGAAGTTCAGAAACAACGAGTGTCAATAGAACACATAAGCACATAACTTATGATTGCAGATCCATTGACAAAGGGGTTACCTCCAAAAACATTTAAGGATCGAATGAGTCTTGAACGTAGAATATGATGGCTGTTATTTTAATGTTACTCTATGCTTTTGACACTTGGAGATCTCATTAAATGTATTTCTGATTATTCCTATTTTATTTTATGTATGTACATATATGATAATGAATGAATAATAACAGGAATAATCTCTAACAAAAGAGATATTATTGTTGGATCTTTTGAGTCAATTCTCATTGATAGGCTATATTAAGCAAGTTGCTAGAGTAGTTGTACATGGAATGAACTATGTCATATAATTGATATGAAACTGCCATGACTCGCATTAGTGGGTTATTTAATTATAGTTTTATGATGACCAATTTAAAGTAAGAAAATATGTACCATTGTGCACCTAATAGTTAATCTTATTAAGCCTTGACGTAAGTTATCATATGGGCTAATGAGATGTTACATGTCCTTAAAACATTGGTTAATGGAAAAGTAAGTTTCCTAAGTAACTCGAACTTTGATGGGCAAGTGGAGGTTATAGATACAAGGAATTTGGTCCTCTCTCTACCTATAAAAGAGACATTTAGTTACCCCATCACATACACTGTATAGTTAAATAGAAAAAAGGGTCAAGAGAGAGAAACCAATTCTATAAGAATTAAGTGCCTTTTATATTAAGACTTGATCTTCAAAAAAAGTTCAACAATGGATCAAGGTAAGCTTTATAATTAATTTGTGTACTTGTAAAATCATGATAATTCAAGATCCTAGTATATTATATTATGGTTATTTATAATCTAACAACATAAAGAAAACATTTACAATTTTCACCCACAAGGAAAAATAATGGCGATACCATGCATAGAACTATGATTAACATAAACGACTTCTGCAACAATAAATAGAAGCAAGAATTTAAAGCAAAATTTTGTCAACAAGGTTCTGTTGTCACTAACTAGAAAGTGGCATAGTTTTACTCTTAGAGACAAAGAAAAGATGATACATTAATAGAAAGAGGAGTAATTGAAAGTCATATTGAAAAAATTAATCCTTGCATGAGAACCACACTTATGAGTTGGTGAAACTATTTAAAGGCAAGAAAACTGTTTGTTCATTTAGACCCCTTAAACCAGATTGTTTAACCTAGCTAATTAATTAACCAAGTTTATTATTAGGTTTATTATTCAGATCTAGGTTAAACAAGCATATATCATATCATGCATAAAAGTGGAAAAGTAAATAACACCACGATATGATGACCCAGGAAAATCGATGAAATGAACTGTTTCAAGATAAAAACCTAGAGAGGATTTGACCTAACTATCCTCAAGGCAAAGTGAATCCACTATAAGAGAATTGAAGCTTTTTACAATTAGATTTAACCCTAAATCTATTGCTACCTCCAGTAGTTACTTACTGACGCGACCACGTGAAACCTCCGAATCCACGGACTCCTTCTCTTCTTGGATTTACACCAACACAAGCAGCCCTGCTTGTGACTTTAAGATCCCACTCAAAGGTTTAGTAACACAAACTCTCCAATTTGTGACTCCAAGACCACCCTTGAAAGTTTAGATCATCAGTAGTTGTTGATCTTGTTGCAGCAACTTCAGATCTACCAGTTCTAATAATATGAGAATGATTTTCGATAGTGTCTTTCAAGAGGAAGGCACAATACCTTTTAGATCTCACAAGAGTACCTCCAAAGTCTCTAAAAACCTCTGAAAACGTAGTTAGGGTTTTCCTTTATATACTAGAAGTGTTTCACTTGAAACCCAAAACGTTTAAGCAGAATTTGGTCTAAAATAGAATTCTGCAGAAATTTCATGTCTGTGATTTTCGACCAATCGGATCTAATTTTCGATCGGTCATATTTCACTGAATTTGAACTCTCCTTTATGCAGCTTAAATGTTCTTGTATTTTGACTTGTAGTACCTTGAGTATTGTCTAATAAACTTTATAGACTCTAAGATCTATACCTAGACAAATTTGTGTTCACGGTTTGCCAATTGTTCTAAAAACACTAAAGAAATAAATGAGTGTTCATATTGAATTTTGAATCAAGGTACAAGCCATGATTGTGAAGAGGTTTGGTTAGGAGGAAAAAAAAAAAACGATTTGATTTTAAGAGATTTTTCTTACCCATGATAAAAATAGAGATTGAATTTTTATTTCCATTTGTTTTAGAATTTTTTTGAGTTAATTTGGCATGCAAGTTTGAATTTGGATATTGAAAAGTTTGATGTGAAAAATGCTTTCCTCTGCGGTGACTTAGAAGAAGAAATTTGCATGAAGCAACTGGAAGGTTTCAAGGTTAAACACAGAACATATGCTACGTGAGTTGAAAAAGAGTTTATAGGGACTCAAGTTATTGGGCTTTGCGGAGCCTAGTTTTGTTTGATTCGATTTGACAACCTAACCCAACCCGAATAATATTGCATGGTTTTTAATGGGAGATTTACTGAGGCTTAGTCCATGGAGTGGAGGCTTGAGACGATAGGCCCAAGTCGGAGCACTCATGGACAAACTTCTTGGGGGTTCGGGGGCAACGCCCTTGGGAAAAATTTTTTTGCCTGTTTAGCCCATTGTGGAACCGACTTTGGTGATTAGGGTTATTATTGTGAGTCGGTTGCCGTGTTTATATAGAGTGAAAAATCTTGTAGCCGCACTGTGTATTATACTTTTCCCTGATAATAGTGAAATCTCTACAACTCCGTGGATGTAGGCAAATTGCCGAACCACGTAAATATTGTCTTGTGCGTGTAATTTTTTTTCTTTGACGTGTGTTTTTTCTCTATTTTTTGTTTCTCACAAGTTGGGATTTCGGTTAAATTTCCTACAACTGGTACCAGAGCCTAGGGTTAGGTTTGAGTGGAAGGAATGGTAGAGGAAGCAGGAAAGGCGTCTGAAATAGAAAAGTTTGATGGTACAGACTTCGCGTATTGGAGGATGCAAATTGAAGATTATCTCTATGGGAGGAAATTGCATCTGCCTCTTTTGGGGACAAAACCTGAGGCTATGAAGGCTGAGGAATGGGCTCTTCTTGACAGACAGGTACTGGGAGTTATCCAGCTAACTCTGTCTAGGTCTGTTGCACACAATGTTGTAAAGGAGAAGACCACAGCAGATCTGATGAAGGCTTTGTCCGGTATGTATGAAAAGCCATCCTCAAACAACAAGGTGCATCTAATGAAGAAATTGTTCAATTTGAAAATGGCAGAAAATGCATCAGTGGCACAACATCTGAACGAATTTAACACTATCACAAATTGAAAGTTCAAATAGTGTACAAAACACCCTTGAACATTTAGACCCCCAATTACAAAATAACCAATTCAAGCTTTATGACAAACAACTAGTGTGCGGAAAATGAACATAAGCTATACACAAAATTGGTAAACAATCTAAACCAATTAAAATCACATCCACAATAGAAAATAAAAGGCAAAGATTAAGGGAAGAGAGATGCAAACACAAGGACAACACAACGATGTGTTATCGAAGAGGAAACCGAAGCTCTCGGCGTAAAACCTCTCCGCCGCCCTCCAAGCGGTAAGTAATCCACTAGAAAATGTAGTTGGGATACATGAACAGCAATAGACCTTCCAAGCCTAATCTACCCAGTGTACCTAAGCCCTCCAAGCTTCTTGCTCCAACGAGGTTGCGCCGAACCTATTTCTTTTCTAGCTTCCCGGATTCCGCTACTTGACCATAGCATCAACCAATATAAATTGGTTCCTTCCTAACTGCTTCCCAGAACACCAAACAGCCCTCTCACAGTAATGGATATGGTGAGAAAAGGTT
Organism: Quercus lobata; assembly: GCF_001633185.2. NCBI lineage: Eukaryota > Viridiplantae > Streptophyta > Magnoliopsida > Fagales > Fagaceae > Quercus > Quercus lobata. Next base: position 42,237,526 of record NC_044905.1, on the reverse strand, counting down.
TTGGTAAAAGGTCTCTCAAGGATCTAACAATGGAGAGGAAGAGAGTAGAGGAATTTGAAGAGTCTCATATGTGAAGATTCTGGATGAATCAATCTTGTATAACTCTAGGGTTTCTCTCTCAAAATTCTCTCTGGAAGCTCTCTTTCTTTCGTGGGTATAAGGGGTATTAATACAGGGGTGAGAATGAAATATGAAGAGTCAGGTTTTTTAAAACAAGGCTAGATCGTGGCTTGGCCTCGAGGCTTGACTGAGTCGTGAGATCCAACCGCAAGATAACAGAACGGCCAGTTGTACTATTTTGTCCTGTAGTGCTCCAGCTAGCATGACGCTTCAACTTCTGGCATGCCTAGCACGTGTGCATCTTCTGGCGGCTGGCAGCCACGAGTCACCCATGAGATCCAGTCGCGAGTCTCTGTTTTTCTTGAACACTCTTGAGCATTTCATCACACTATCTCACTCACTACCCTTACAAAAATCCCACCTAAATACAGGGTTACTAATTGCTGAAATACAAGCAAATTTGACACGGAATAAAGCCAAAAAGATGATTGATTAAATTCAACCTTACAATCTCCCCCTTTGGCTATTCCATGACAAAACCCTAAAACAGACTCTAGACTTAACATATGAGTTGGGAATAGTTGAACAAAACTCACTCACACCTAACTCTAGAAACTGTGAAGCTCTTAAATCATATGAACATGAATCTCCTGAAACACTACAATACATCATGATCACTGTATGCAAAAAAGCATGAAATGCATATGAAGCAGGCAATATGTGACCAAACAAAGATGGAGTTAAGAAACAAACCATGGCTTGATCCAACAAATAATCACTACAAGGTAGTGATCACAATCCTCATTCACACTTAGAATGAACACTTGGACATACAAGCTAACAAGAACAATGCAAGTCACTTGTATGCCCAACACTCAACCAATGCATAATACACTAAGTATATGCATCTAGGAACAATCCTACAAGGGCACAAGAGTGACAGTACTTAAAAGGAAAATGCATGACATTTAGTTAGAAGTACTGATTTAACAAAACATAAAAGCTGCCTAAAGCATGGTACAAACCATAAAGCCTACAAAATATGAAAACAAACCCTAAAAGCTTACAAAAGCAACATGGGTACAAACTACAATATATACTGAAAAACATCAGAATATATAAAAAGAAACAAAGTTTCAAAACCATCCATGTGTTATGAGTTAGAATCAAACATACACCAAAACCACAGTGTATCAAACCCATAATAACAATAGATTATCCAAAACATAATCCTATAAGTTAAAAGGTAAGACCAAAACAAAAGTATGTGTACTCCCCCTATTACTATGCACACTTCCCTTTGAACTTTCTCCCCCTTACTGTATGCTCTCCCCCTTTTTGGCACGAATAGCAAAAGGCTGTCTTCTAACTTTTGTTGAATAGCTTCTAGCTGATTCTCCATGGTCTAGAGTCGCATTTGAACATGGTTGTTGGTGGAGTAGAGAAGTGTCACCATTTCCTCAATGCGCTTCTGAATACTTCAAGCAAACTACCCAATCTATCAGTTTGAGGATCAGACTGTACTTGTGGAATGCTAGTTTGTTGAACTTCAGGGATGACATGTGAAGTGGGTGTGGTATGTACATGTGTCTCTGACACAGGAGCAGACGGAGTAACTGGAGAGATGTGTGCACTCTTTGGTGTTTTAGAGGAATGACTTTTGCTAGCTTGTAGAGTGAACATGGAAATTGGACGCAAACGGGTCATCATTTTTCCATCTAAGGGAGGAACAATACCTTCACAAAGAATGAACTTCATGATGAGACTGCAAAATGTAATACATCCTCGTGCTGCTGATCTAGCCGCGGTCTTCCTTATGGTTTGAAAGATGTGGGCACAGATACCAATGAGGGCTCTTGTAATAAGATCACAGAGGAATTGAGCTCTTCCAAGATTGATGAAAGTCGTGTTGGATAGTGGGTAAAGATTGGAGAACATGATCAGCTTTAGTGTGGTTAACTCAGGTGCAAACTTGGCAGTGCTTATGGATGTGCCTGTACTAGAGACTTCATGATCAGGTCCATGAACTTGTAGAATGTCTTAAGTCTCTGGAGTTCGATCATCATACGGTGTTAGATCCACATTCTGAGGTTTAGTGATGCGGAGAATTTCGGCTATGGAGTTCGGGGTCATGATAAATTCCTTTCCTCTTACCTAGCAAATTAGCTCAACTCCAAGGTCACTTGAATTAGAGTAACATTCCTTAACCAGTTCATCCATTGGGTCATCAAAATTTCCAAATAAGTTTACCAACCTCTTGACTCAAAGATCCAAGGGATAAACGTGGTTCCCAAAGTGTCAAACTCAACCACACGTTCCACTATAGGAGATGCCCTGTCAAAGATGTTTGAGTAGATGTGTGAGGTAAGCGGGATTCTAAACCTCTCCAAATTGGAGTCTTTAGATGACTGAGATGAGAGTTGAGTCTATTTAGCAACCGGGGTTGATGGATCATCAGTTACAATGTCTTTGCCTTTAGAGGATCGACGAGACATCTGCAAGAGAGCAGGCACACAGCAAAGAACCAAAAACAGCACCACAAAAGACAGATATCAAGTAGATTAGATTCAAATAAAAATGTGAACCAGATAGATCTCACACAATCATAAGCAATAGATAGGGCAATGCCAAATAAAACCATAAGCAATACTGAAGTATTGAATGAGGCAGGTGCACCAAAATGGTGATTGCTCAAGAGAACACAAAATAACACAAATTTACAAATAACTGTCATTGAGACAATCTATTATGAGCATGATATGCATAGTAGAGAACAGAGGAAGGATAGCTCAAATTAGACCATAGTAAGACAGGAACAGGTATAAAACAGCAGTATGTAAGAACAGTGGAAACCACATACAAGCAAAATAGAGCAAATGACAGTGAGGCATAACTTATTGAAAATGGAATGTTTAAAAAAAATACCCTCAAGACAGAAGCACACACATGTTATGGCATCATAAAAACACAGTAATATAAGATAAACAATCCAAAGCCTCAGACAGACTTAAACACTCAAACTCACAAACGGAGTAAAGTATAGAAAAATACCAAACCCATATATCAAATGAGTATGAAAACCAACAAAAGCCAAAGCACAGAACAAAGATTAGCACAATGTGACAAACAATATGAAAGCAGATGAAATCAGCACCAAACACAACCAACCATACCCAGCAATCTAAGAATAAAGTGTTCGAACACAGTATGTCTCAAAATACAGTGATAACTCAAAAAAAAAAAAAAAAAAAAAAAAACAGGAAGATAATACTCAAAACATAAAATATGAAGTGAGGAAGAGAAGACCCATACCTTTTCTTGATGATTTTGAGAAGAAATGAAGCACAAATGGAGTTCGAAAAGGGTGACACGGATTGTTTTGGGTAAGTTTCAGACGAAAGAGAAAATGAACAGTCACATAAAGTTCGAGGGAAAATTGAAAATGGTTTTAAAAACTATCCTCACTGTGCAAAACACGCATTTTTCGTGACTGAGATAAGTCGCCAAAACACTTCAAGCCAAAAGATTTGAAAAATTTGCTAAGTGTTTTTCGCTACTGGAAGTCTCACTCGCGAGGGAGTCACGAGCTGAGCCACGAAAATCTCTGTGTACCCCTCGTGACTGGACCTTCCACTCGCGAACAAGTCGCCAAAATTGACCCGCGAGCTCGCGACTGTGGCATGTGACTTGACTGACCCGCGACTGAGTCGCCAAAACAGGGCAACACTGTTTTTGAAATTTTCAGTTTTTGAGAGAACAAAATATTTTCCAAAAACAACTAAAACACTCAAAAATATTTTTGTGGTTGAATCAACAAAGATTGAGCATGTGAAAAACACATTTTATCAAGTACAATCACACAAATGAATATGGCATTCATTAAACATAAACTTGTGTGTTGTGTGTGGATATCAACAATGAGATAGTCTTTAGTCTAATGTGAAGCTTCAATGATCAATTCAACCAAGGTATACACAGTTAGCACTAGATCATGTGACCCATCTCAATTATAGAAGCATGCATATATGACCTCCCACAAGACTTGATTACATAATTTGGAGCTTTACATTTGACTCCACTTTCAATCATAACATTTGATCTTTTTGATTCTTTTGAAACAATCACCTCTCATTGTGAGAGTGATATTTGACATTTCACCTTGATGATATAGCCTTTGGATTTTTGAATAAACATATACTTTAATTTTGATCGTTTTCCCTTTTTCCTAGTCGAATACTAGTATGTGCAACAAGCTTTTGCAGCTCAATTTTTTTTGTCATTTGGAGATTTACATTTAGTGAGCTCTTTTTAGCAAAAATAAAAAATAAAGAGTGGGAAGATATATAGGCACAAGTCTATGCATGTCTCAAGATCAACATAACAATTCACTAATCATTCATGACAAGTTTGAAGATATATTTACAACAGTCACATAAATTTCAAGATTTCTTCCACAGTGATAAAAGTGCAAGGGAACAAGCTATGCTCGTAAATGCACAAAACCATTAGTACAAAGATATAAGGAAAAACAAGTTTTGAGACAAAACTCAACAATGTCGATCAAACTTTTTGATTTTCTACTTTTTATGTGGTTTTTGGATTTTTGACATATAAGAAGGAAAAGATTGATCAAAATCAATAAAAATGAAAAAAAAAAAAAAGCAAAAACAAAGAAACAAATTTCAACCAACACAATTAATAAGCAAACAACCAAACAAAATCACAAAGCATAGGAAGTATTGATGCATGGACATGTTGTAATGCTTATGCATGAGTACCCTTTTTCACCCACACGTCACTTGCGTTTGGGATGATTTCCTTATAGGATTGGGTACAAGAGTTAGGGCTTTCAAACCTTCGTGTGAAGCTTTCCAAGCAATTGATGAAAGCACCAATTATCTTCATCAAGTCCATCATTCCGAGTTCATCACTTTGATCTCTTGATGGTTCACCAACCCAATTTCTCCTATCATTTCTAGGTCCTCGTGACCTTGGAGCAGTTGCACTATTCATTGCTCTTAGCTTTTGACAATTTGGTCGAGTATGCCCTTGAAGTCCATAGTGATGACACACATAGTTCAATCTAGGACCTCTTTGTGGTCGAGGACGAGACTTGGCTCGGGATTCAGACCTACCCACAGATTGATTACGAGGGTTGTTCAACATCCGTTGGTTTTCCAGATTCCTCTTCTCCTTTATCTTGGGCTTCTCAGCAGTAGGGACAACTTCAACTGACTCTTTGGCCTTTATAAACTTCACTTCTTGGTGATATTTCCAAATGAGCTACTCCCTCCGGTATATCCCAACCCGGATTTGTCTGAAAAATGCTTTTAAGATGAAATAACATCATCGAGCTTCTTGGTGGTAACCCTATCTATCTTAGCATTAGCTTGCACAACCTCTTGCTCAAGAAATCTCACTTTTGTGTAGGCTCTGACAGCTCACCATTCAGTGTTTCTATCTCACATTTGGCCTCCTTATAGTGAATTAGGAGACTTTTATGGTCCTCTTCTGCCTTCTTCATCTTTCTCACAACTGTCTTGACCACCCTTGTGTACTCACCAAACTTCTCCAGGAGTGAGTTACAATTCTCTTGAAGATTGACTGTGCTTTCATCTTCTTCAGCATCTGATTCTTCAATAACTCCCAATGATTCTTCATCACTATATTCTCCAAGTTCACATACAAGCAAATTCAACTCGTCAGAAGACTCAACATGGGCAATAGTCATAAAAGCAGAATAATTTACTTCTTTGTCACAGCTTTCCTCAGAATCTGAGTTAGATGAATCCAAGTCACTCAGTGTCATGGCATACACCTTACCTTTTGATTTCAAATAATTCGGACATTCTTTCTTAAAGTGTCCATGCCCGTTGCATTCAAAGCAAGTGACACCTTGTGTAGATCGGGATTCTTTTCCATCTTTCTTTTTGAATTCCCTTTTCTCCCTTCCTGAAATTTGGAATTTCCCTTTATCACCAAATTTACCATTATTCTTGAATTTCAAGAATTTTCGGAAATTTTTCACAAGGTATGCAACATCTTTGTCAACCACATCCTCATCCGATGAGTCATGGACTTCCAACTTTTCATTCACGGTCTTAAGAGCAAGAGATTTGCTCTTTCATTGAGTGGGCAGCGACATTTCATAACTCTGAAGAGAACCAATCAGCTCTTGGACTTTGATGTCATCAAGATCCTTACTCTCTTCAATCGCTGTCACTTTGGCACAAAAACTTTCCGGCAATGATCGAAGGATCTTCCTTACTATTTTAGAATCCTCCGTTTTCTCCCCTAAATTGAACTTGCTGACAATCACCTCATTCAACTTGCTATAGAAAGAGTTAAAGGACTCATCCTCACTCATTTTGAGCTCCTCAAACCGAGTGGTCAACATCTGCAGCTTGGTGTCTTTCACTTTCTTCGTGCCTTCGTAGGTGGTCTCCAATATCTCCCATGCTTCCTTGGCAACAATAATGTGAGAAATCCTGTGAAACTCATCTGGAGACACACCACAGAAAATTGCATTAAGTGCTTTACTGTTAGCATTAGATGTGGCGAGTGCTGCCTTATCCCATGTGGATTTGGCTTCCTCAGGCCTGGTCCAACCTATACCAACAGCATCCCAAACTGATTCATCAATGGAACATAAAAATGGTCTCATGCAAACCTTCCAAAAAGCATAATTACTACCATCAAAATATGGAGGTGCATTTAGGGATTGAGACCGGTCCATCTCAATATGGGGTCAAGGATCACACTATGGTAATGAAACCAATAAAAGTGTACCTGCTCTGATACCAATTGAAAGTTCAAATAGTGTATAAAACACCTTTGAACGTTTAGACCCCCAATTACAAAATAACCAATTCAAGCTTTATAACAAACAACTAGTGTGCGGAAAATGAACATAAGCTATACACAGAATTTGTAAACAATCTAAGTCAATTAAAATCACATCCACAACAGAAAATAAAAGGCAAAGATTAAGGGAAGAGAGATGCAAACACAAAGACAACACAACGATGTGTTATTGAAGAGGAAACCGAAGCCCTTGGCGTAAAATCTTTCCCGCCGCCCTCCAAGCGGTAAGTAATCCACTAGAAAATGTAGTTGGGATACATGAACATTAATAGACCCTCCAAGCCTAATCTACCCAGTGTACCTAAGCCCTCCAAGCTTCTTGCTCCAACGAGGTTGCGCCGAACCTATTTCTTTTCTAACTTCTCGGATTCCGCTACTTGATCACAGCATCAACCAATGTAAATTGGTTCCTTCCTAACTGCTTCCCAGAACACCAAACAGCCCTCTCACAGTAATGGATATGGTGAGAAAAGGTTTTGGTAAAAGGCCTCTCAAGGATCTAACAATGGAGAGGAAGAGAGTAGAGGAATTTGAAGAGTCTCTCATGTGAAGATTGTGGATGAATCAATCTTGTATAACTCTAGGGTTTCTCTCTCAAAATTCTCTCTAGAAGCTCTTTTTCTTTCATGGGTATAAGGGGTATTTATACAGGGGTAAGAATGGAATGTGAAGAGTCAGGTTTTTCAAAACAGAGCTGGCTCGCGGTTTGGCCTCGAGGCTTGACTGAGTCGTGAGATCCAGCCGCGAGATAATAGAATGGCTAGCTGTCCTATTTTGTCCTGTAATGCTCCAGCTAGCATGACGCTTCAACTTCTGGCATGCTTAGCACGTGTGCATCTTCTGACGGCTGGTAGCTGCGAGTCACCTGCGAGATCCAGTCGCGAGTCTCTGTTTTTCTTTCACACTCTTGAGCATTTCATCACACTATCTCACTCACTACCTTTACAAAAATCCCACCTAAATACAGGGTTACTAATTGCTGAAATACAAGCAAATTTGGCACGGAATAAAGCCAACAAGATGGTTGATTAAATTCAACCTTACACAAATCAATTGTTGCCTGTAGAAATTGATTTTGATGATGAGATTCGTGCTCTGATCGTCTTGGCTTCTTTGCCAAATAGTTAGAAGGCAATGAGGATGGCAGTAAGCAATTCTACAGGAAAGGAAAAGCTCAAGTACAATGATATACAAGATTTAATTCTGGCTGAGGAGATTCGCAGAAAAGATGCAGGCGAAACCTCAAGATCTGGTTTTTCCCTAAACCTTGAGACAAGAGGCAGAGGTAATGACAAAAATTCAAACTGGGGCAAATCAAAATCCAGAAATTCTAATCGAAACAGAAGCAAATCTAGATCAGGCCAACAAGTACAATGCTGGAACTGTGGGAAAACAGGTCACTTTAGGAGGCAATGCAAAAGTCCTAAGAAGAAGAATGAAGATGACTCCGCTAATGCTGTAACAGAAGAGGTACAGGATGCATTACTTCTTACAGTAGACAGTCCACTTGATGATTGGATTTTGGACTCAGGAGCTTCGTTTCATACCATTCCACACCGAGAAATCATACATAATTATGTTGCAGGTGATTTTGATAAGGTGTATTTGGCTGATGGTTCAGCCTTGGAGGTTGTAGGTATGGGAGACGTTCAGATATTTTTGCCCAATGGCTTTGTTTGGTTACTGGAGAAGGTTCGACATATTCCTGACCTGAGGAGGAATCTAATTTCTGTTGGACAACTTGATGATGAAGGACATGCAATACTATTTGTTGGTGGTACTTGGAAGGTTACAAAGGGAGTTAGAGTATTGGCTCATGGAAAGAAGACCGGTACTCTGTATATGACCTCATGTCCAACAAACACAATTGCAATTGCTGATGCAAATACTGATACAAACTTATGGTACCGCAGACTTGGTCACATGAGTGAGAAAGGGATGAAGATGCTGCTATCAAAAGGAAAACTACCAGAATTGAAGTCCATTGATTTTGACATGTGTGAAAGTTGCATCTTAGGATTGCTGAAAAAGGTGAGTTTCTTGAAAACTGGCAAGACACTGAAGGCTGAAAAATTGGAACTAGTACACATTGATTTATGGAGGTTCAAAGTACTACATCACTTTTATTGATGACTCAAGCAGAAACATATGGGTTTATTTTCTGAAAAATAAATTTGATGTATTTGAAACTTTTAAAAAGTGAAAGGCCATGGTTGAAACAGAAACAAGTTTGAAAGTAAAATGTTTGAGATCAGATAATGGAGGAGAGTACATAGATGGAGGGTTTAGTGAGTATTGTGCTGCACAGGGAATTAGGATGGAGAAGACCATTCCTAGGACACCACAGCAGAATGGTGTGGCTGAGCGCATGAACAGAACTCTCAATGAGCGTGCTAGAAGTATGAGGTTGCATGCTGGATTACCAAAAACTTTTTGGGCTGATGCTGTTAGCATTGCAGCTTACCTGATAAACCGAGGACCATTAATTCATATGGAGTTCAGACTTCTTGAGGAGGTTTGGAGCGGTAAAGAGGTAAAGTTTTCACACTTAAAAGTTTTTGGTTGTGTTTCTTATGTTCATATTTATTCTAATGCTCGTAGTAAACTTGATGCAATGTCTAAAATATGTTTTTTCATTGGTTATGGTGATGAGAAATTTGGCTATAGGTTTTGGGATGAACAAAACAGGAAAATCATTAAAAGTAGAAATGTGATATTTAATGAACAAGTTATATACAAGGACAGGTCAACTGTAGTGTCAAATGTTATAGATATAGATCAAAAGAAATCTGAGTTTGTCAACTTAGATGAATTGACTGAAAGTACTGTCTAGAAAAGGGGTGAAGAAGATAAGAAGAATGTAAATTCACAGGTAGATCTGAGTACACCTGTAGCTGAAGTTCGTAGATCTTCTAGGAACATTAGACCTCCACAGTGTTATTCACCTGTTTTAAATTATCTCCTGTTGACTAATGGTGGTGAGCCAGAGTGTTATGATGAAGCCTTGCAAGATGATAATTCAAGCAAGTGGGAGTTAGTCATGAAGGATGAGATGGATTCTTTGTTGGGGAATTAGACATGAGAACTAACTGAATTGTCAGTAGGAAAGAAGGCTTTGCACAACAAGTGGGTATATAGAATAAAGAATGAGCATGTTGGTAGCAAACATTACAAGGCTAGATTAGTTGTTAAAGAGTTCCAACAGAAGGAAGGCATTGACTACACATAAATATTTTCTCCAGTTGTGAAGATGTCAACAATCAGACTGGTACTAGGAATAGTGGCTGCAGAAAACTTACATCTTGAGCAATTAGATGTGAAGACGGCATTCCTTCATGGTGACTTGGAGGAAGACCTTTACATGATTCAGCCAGAAGGGTTCATTGTTCAAGGATGAGAATCTAGTCTACAAACTGAAAAAGAGCTTGTATGGCCTAAAACAAGCTCCAAGACAGTGGTACAAGAAATTTGATAGTTTTATGCATAGAATTGGGTTCAAGAGATGTGAAACTGATCACTGTTGCTATGTTAAGTCTTTTGACAATTTTTACATCATATTACTGTTGTATGTGGATGATATGCTTATTACAGGGTCTAGCATTGAGGAGATTAATAATCTAAAGAAGCAATTGTCCAAACAGTTTGCAATGAAGAATTTGGGAGCTGCAAGGCAAATCCTTGGTATGAGAATCATTAGAGACAAGGCTAATGGTACATTGAAATTTTCGCAATCAGAGTATGTGAAGAAAGTTCTCAGCAGGTTCAACATGAATGAAGCTAAACCAGTGAGCACACCCTTGGGTAGTCATTTTAAACTAAGTAAAGAACAGTCACCGAAGACAGAAGAAGAAAGGGACCATATGAGCAAGGTGCCCTATACCTCAGCTATTAGCTGCTTGATGTATGCTATGGTGTGTACAAGGCCAGACATTGCACATGTAGTGGGAGTTGTGAGCAGATTCATGAGTAAGCTTGGAAAGCAGCATTGGGAGGTAGTCAAGTGGATTCTGAGATATCTGAAGGGTTCATCAGATACATGTATTTGCTTCACATGTGCAAGTTTGAAACTGCAGGGTTATGTAGATGCTGATTTTGCTGGTGATATTGATAGTAGAAAGAGTACTATTGGGTTTGTTTTTACTCTGGGTGGTACAGCTATATCATGGGCTTCAAATCTACAGAAGATTGTTACTTTGTCTACTATAGAAGCTGAGTATGTTGTAGCAACTGAAACTGGAAAGGAGATGATTTGGTTACATGGTTTCTTAGATGAATTGGGTAAGAAGCAGGAGACAGGCATTCTACATAGTGATAGTCATAGTGCAATTTTTCTTGCCAAAAATTCGACTTTTCATTCAAAGTCGAAGCATATACAGACAAAATATCACTTTATCCGTTACTTTGTTGAAGACAAGTTGGTAATACTTGAGAAGATTTGTGGATCTAAGAACTCGACAGATATGTTGACTAAAGGTGTTACCATTGAGAAGTTGAAGCTATGTGTAGCTTCAATTGGTCTTCTAGCTTGAGGATGAGTTGCAGGGATGAGGAGATTGTGTTTTTGGAGGATTGTGGTTGATGTTGGTGATTGAACTAGTTTCTAAATGGGAGATTTGTTGGGCTTTTGTGGAGCCTAGTTTTGCTTGATTTGGTTTGACGACCTAATCTGATCCAAATAATATTGTGTGGTTTTTAATGAGAGATTTACTGAGACTTAGTCCATGGAACGGAGGCCTAGGCTGATAGGTCTAAGTTGGAGTGCTCATGGACAAGCCTTTTAGGGGTTCAGGGACAATGCCCCCGGGAAAATTTTTTTGGCCCATTTAGCCCATTGTGGAACAGACTTTGGTGATTAGGGTTATTATTGTGAGTCGGTTGCCGTGTTTATATAGAGTGAAAAATCTTGTAGCCACACTGTGTATTGTACTTTTCCCTGATAATAGTGAAATCTCTACAACTTCGTGGACGTAGATAAATTGCCGAACCACGTAAATATTGTCTTGTGCGTGTGATTGTTTTTCTTTGGCGTGTGTTTTTTCTCTATTTTTTGTTTCTCACAGGTTGGGATTTCGGTTAAATTCCCTACACAAGTAAGCACCGAGATCCGAGATAGTGGTAAAAGAATTTGATTATTTTATGGTTGAGGATAGGTATACTGGGACTACTTTTAATCCTTGTGTTTTGTAAAGAAATTTTCTGGTGAGTTTATCATGCTCTTAATTTATGTGGATAACATGTTAATTGTTGACGCTTTTAAAGTTTGAAAATCAGTTAACTTGCAATCTCAGTCGATAACTTGCAATCTCAGTCGATACTCGGTCAACCAAAATTGCAAACTTAAGAGAGTTCTATTTCTACTTTTCTTTGTTGTAATCATCCAATTAACCCTCTCATATATATCCTAAAACCCACGAAAGAAAACACCTCATTCTCAAATTGAAGAGCTAGAGAGATACCACTTTCCTTTAGGAGAAAAACTCATTGTAGTTTTTAGTTACCTTCACCCTTTCGAATTGTAAATTTTTTTAAAGGAGTCCTAGGCCTTAAAAACATAGAAACCTTGAGTGTTCTTGGTTAATGCTTGGTGCTAAGAATCATTAGAGCAATCTCTAAACTTTCAAGAGGCCTTGGAGTGGCCAAAGAGACTTGGTCTTGTGGTTGGCGGCTCAATGTGTGAAACCAATGGCTAGCAAGGTGAGAAGATTGGTGTAATCAATTGTAGGCAGAGGAGAGATGTTTGCTCAGTTTAAGGTTTTTTTCTTTGTAAAACACTTCACGGTGTTTCACTGTTTGTGATTGTTTTGAGATTTGCGTATCTATGCATATATAAATTGGCTAATCAAATTAACAATTGTGCTTAAGTTAGTAATTAATTCGAAATTGATATAAACGGTAATTTGGGGTTTGAGTGTGAAAATTCTCATGATCCTATTCATTCATTATTGAGAAATACCAGAGACTATATTTTTGAACACCCTTTCCAAATAACAATAAATATCAAAAAATTTAGTTAATTGTCACGTTTCAAAACAATGCTGAAAAGTAGCATCTCGAGTGTCTAAAACTCGAGTTTCAAGAAAAAAACTCGAGTTTTTAAGTCTCGATTTGTAAGCGGATGGGTCTGATGTGGAAAAAATCCACGTGGAAATCGAGTTTTAAAAAACTCGACTTCCATAAATTGCAGGAAAACGCCGCTATAAGGCTTAAAAATGTCACTATAGGGCTCCCTAAACCTGGTACGAGGTGATCATACTTATAAAAAAAAAAAAAAAAAATTGCAGGAAAACGTCGCTATAGGGATTTAAAACGTCACTATAGGGATTAAAAACGCCACTATATGGCTCCCTGAAGTTTGGGGTGATCATATAAAAAAAAATTTGCAGGGAAACGCCGCTATAGGGCTTTAAAACGTCACTATAGGACTTAAAAACGCCACTATAGGAACTCGAGTTTCTAAAACTCGAGATCTATGTGGCATTTTCAGTCCAACTCATCCAGCAAAACACTCGCAAAGCGAGTCTTTGGGACTCGAGTTTTAATATGGATCTCGAGTTTCTAAAACTCGAGATGCTACTTTCCATTATTCTTTCAAACCTTGCCTAACTTACTACATAGTTGCCCCTCACACTGCTAATCTACCCATTCCCCCCTATATTTTTAGTTAATGGTGAATACAAAAATGTGAGGTATATATAAATACGATGAAACAAAATATTATGTTTTGAATTGTGAATTTTATAAATGTACCCGTCATAAGATTAATTCATAGGGACATATAAGCCCATATAAAATAAATTCCATGCAATTCATACAAGAAATGAAGAAAGGCCATAATCAACAACTTACAGAGATAAGTGAAGATATAGAATAGACTGTCCTTAATCAAGAAAGGAACAAAGACCCATCTTGGTCCCTGAAATGCACCAATAGGATTATGCCGACTTCTTGATCATCTCATCTAGCCAAGTTGCTGGCAGTCCCATATTGGCCGTTGATTCACCAATAAAGTTATGCCGACTGCATATCATGATCAAGATCTAAGAACGTTGAAGACTTTTTAAGTCCAAAGGCCGTATATATATATATATATATATATATATATATAGATACATACATATAGGATCATCATTATTCATGATCAACATCAACATGTTTTCATTGGCATATATATGTATGTGTGTGTGGTTGTAATGGTCAAAGTTTGACCATTCATGGGACGGTGATGTAGGGTTATAATTGGTCAGGAGGAACAGTGGAATGTAGGGGCCTCAGAGATTTGCGGCGTCGACAGTGTCTTCTTAGACATATCTTCCCAACTTGTTCATGGAAATTGCACGTGGTACTATTTCTGGTATCTAATAAGCTCTGTCTTTGTGATCGATACTTTTTAGCTTTTGCACTTCCTTCTGTCTGCTCCTAACACCTAAGGTCTTACAAAAATTGAACTTTGGCAAAAAAAAAGACAAATTAAGTGCTGCATTCATTGTACAATTTTTCAAGTGTACATCCCCCTTTTGAACAGAAGAATTATCTTTTTTTTTTTTTGGTTAACAGAAGAATTATCTTATCATATATATATGCAACCACTTTTTAATTTGCTGTTGATGACACATTGTAAAATATTTAATCAATGTATATTTTATAGGTTCATCTTTTTCTCTTTCTTTTTTTAATACCATATTTTGAAAGTTCTGGTAGCCCGTCATATTCTGGAATAGTTTTGGAAGGGTTACAATTTTATAGTTTTTATTTTTCCTTAATTTGCGAGATGAATTTTTATTCTAGAGCATTGTTACATACCCACACAAAATTGAAAACAATTTTTATAATAGTTGAGTTGGCAAGTTAGTACTGGTTCTCATCTAACTCAACTAATAGCATCAATTTTTTACTTATCACTAACAATATGCCACATTAGTAGGTTTCAAATTTTTATGTCTAATAAACTTTCTCTTTATTGGAAGAAAGAGAAATACTGAGTGCCCAACCCCTCAAAGCCCACATGTAAAACCTAAGTCAAGAAGAGAGATAATTAGGAAGAGCAAGATGAAATAGTGAATGGAAGTAGGGCCTTAAATGAGTTTAGGTTTTTTTAGCAAACAAGTTAAGTTTAAGTTTAAGTTTAGGTTTGAGTCGTTTGACTAATAAAAGAAGTAAACTCAAACATAATAATTTGGTCAGGAGCAAGCCTATCAACGTGAGACTTCATTTACTCAAGTGTGTGTATATATAAATGTATAGATTTTATATAAGATTGTAAAAATTTGTAAATAAGCTCATAAGATGTCAATACAAAGTTGATAAATCTAATTTTTATAAATTCATAAATAAAAATCATCCTATCTAATTAACTCAAAAAAAAAATATAATTTTTAATTATTAGAATTGAATTGTGAATGGGTAAAATATTTTAGTTGTAGTTTTACTATATATGAAAAAAGAATAAATCAATGAAGTAGCTCATAAACAAGTTGTTCAACAAGAATATAAATAAAACTTGAACACATAAGATAGTTTGATAATGAACTTGAACTCGGCTTGGATTCAAAACAAAATTAAATAAATAAGCATAAACATCTAATACTCGGCTCAGCTCAACTCAACTCATCATTTACAACCCTACACAAAAGATAAAGTGATATGATATAGCCACAAAATTCTTGAGTCTAAACTAGAAATTAAATAGCCCGGATTACATATATAAATTACTTTTTTTAACTTTGACTTGTTTTCAATTCAATCATTTAAGTTTCAGGGTTTTTTTTTCATTTTAGTTATTTAACTTTTATTCATTTTTAATTTTTGTCTTTCTACCAATTTGCATTGTCAAACCCAGCAAAATTAACACCATCATTTTGGAAAATGAAATATACGAAAGTTAAAGGTGAGACAAAATAAATAAATTAATAAAGTATTGAAATTAAAATAAAATAAAATAAAAAAGAAAAGAGGACAGATAAAATTCAAAAAAGTGGGATAAAAATTAACATGTCAAAGTTAAAAATGTGTAATTTGCAACCTAGCAAATTAAACAAACGGTACAACACAGCATTTTGAGTGGCCATAAGTAAGCTAGATCGATTGAGTTGAAGAAAACTTTATAGGCTAATAGCCGACTTTTAGGTGATACTCTGCTCCTAATGTTGTAGTAACAATAAAGACACAAAGAAAAGGCTAATAAAAGTAGGGTATCAATTCGGGTTACAATGTCTCATGTTAAGGTAGGGACATTCGACTAAATGACTCAATCTAAACCCGACCCATTTAATAATCGTGTCATGATCCTTCAATTCTAACCCGACTTGTTAATAAGATTGATTGACTTGACCTAACCCACTTAATAAACGGGTTGTGTTGGGTTGACAATAATATAACACAACTCATTTCAATCTGCATAATATTAAATATAACATCCATCCAAATTTTTTTTTTTTTTTTAACATCCCAAAAGTAGTATATACACTTCAAGTCTTCAACCCACATTCAAAATAATATAGTTCAACAAAAAAATAACATATATCTAGAAATAAGTTCTTTACACCCCAAAAGAAGTGCATACACTTCAACCCAAATTCAAAATAACATAATTTAACAAAATTTCCAATTATATCTCTTGTAAATTTTTGTAATTACTCACTTTTTTTTAATTTAAAATATAGATTGAATATAAAAGGTATTTGACAAGTCTAAAATAAAATGAATATTTTTTTGTTATACGAGTTAAACGGGTTATGTTAAATGGGTCATTTCGAATTGACACAAATAAATTGGCGTGTCAAAACATGTCTATTGCGGGTTACGCGGGTTGACCCGCTTATAACACGTTTCTTATCGTGTCGCTTTCGAGTTGACCCGTTTATGACCCAAACCCGTTAAGACCCAATCCTAACTCACAAAAACCCATGTCAGGTTCATGTCGTATTCGCGGGTTGAGTCGAACATTGACACCATAAATAAAAGTTGAGGCGTGCAAGTAACTATTAAACTCATGTGCTTTTATAAAAACACATTCTAAAGACAAACTATAATAGGAGAATTCCATCAAATAACAAAATGAGCAAACAAGCAAAAGAGAAAGAGAAATTTAGTTGTAGATGGTTTTGGCAATTCAAATCAAACTAACATACTCAGATTGTGTATGGTATGTATACTACACTGATTGTGAGATACAGTAGACAAAAAGTAGATGTCCATGCGGATTTTTCTGCTCAAACGTAACGTACTAGGGCCATTATATACCATTGTTAGTTTTTCTTTTTTAATTTTCTCTCCTCTCCTTGTATATGTGTTAAAATACTTAGTATTTTAAAAACACACACACACATATATATATATATATATATATATATATATATATATATATATATATTCATTTTCTTGTCCTTTAGGAAACCCACATTGAACAGCGTTTTTTTTTTTTTTTTTTTTTGAAAGTCAGATTTTGTTGTACAGTGGAGTGTGGACACGGCACGAGTATATGAAGAAAAATTAGGGAGAGGCAATATCATAATAAGTAGGGTATACATTCAATTTTTTTTACCCGACACAAAATGTAGTCGGTTGGACTGAATTCCAGTTCTTGTCACAGACCCATCTTCCAATTCAAGTGACGCTCCATATTAAATTTTACAAATCTAAAACTGTATGTAAATGGTTACAAATTTTAAATAACATGTCAATATATATATATATATATGCAAAAAAAAAAAAACAAACAAACAAATCATAACTTTCAATTTCACTAGAATTAGAGAAGATCCTAATTGAACTTTATACCATCCCTTAGATTAAGAAATCCAACTCTAACTGTCCATTTCAATTAAAATAGAAAAGATCCTCTAATTGAAATTCATGGGGGTACTTCATACTAAAAATCTACAAGATGGACCATATTCACTATTCAGCCCAAAAGAAAATTCTGCTTAAATAGAATTTTAGAAAGATTTGGTCCCCAGCTAATCTCTCTCTCTCTCTCTCTCATAAATCATAATATATTAAATGGCCAACCTAACCAAAACACCAAACTGAGCTGAGCCACATCTTAATCCAATGGACTTAAGGCTAGGCTTGGGATGGCCCATCGTTCAATAGAAACATCAAACACTCCAACGCATAAGAAAGAAACTCTATGCATTCTTAAAACAATATAGCCCATTCCCACCCGTTGTTCTATAGATTTTCCACGATAGCGCTCAAGCCCAATCCAATGGATTCAAGCCTTCAAGGTTTACCCTCAAGCTGGCCTTTCATCTATATATTAAAAGGCAAGCAAAAGACAAATATAGGTTTTCATAACAAATTTTAAGCTTTAGGCAAAAAAATTCAATTTTTCTCTTGGATTGTACGACAAATATTAGCTCTAAAAATAATTGGTTATTAGAGCGTAAAGCATAAAAAATTTAAAGGCATTCGTTACATGTAAAAAGTGTTTTCACCTAAAGCATATTGAAGAGAAGCCAGGCCATCACACGTTAAAAGGACTACTAGTGCTAATCTTGAGGTTTTTTTTATTTATTTTACCAATAATCAATCTTGAGGGATTTTTTTTATGCTAGTGGAGGCGATTAAACATCAACGCAGACATTTTAGTTTTTTACTTGGCTGGGTTACAATATTTCCATTTCAATGTTGGATGACTCCTCCTACCTTGGTGTTTGTAGTTTATTTTTTAAAATTGAAACAGCGTTTTTGTTTTTGTTTTTGTTTTTGTTTACTAGTGTTAGAAATATATTAGATATATTAGCCTAATGTAATAGGCCCCAAGTCCGCTCCTATTTGTACTAGTAGTCTAGGGTTTAGTCGCTTATATATATTCATGTTATGTTTCATTGTAATACAGGTTATTGTACTACACTCTTACGTAATAAAAATGTAACTCTTAAGAGATTCCTCTGTGCATTGCTAATATATTTAACAACTGGATTGAGGGGATTTGAATAAATACAGAGTAAAATTTCAGATTTAGAAGAAAGATGGCTCACATCTGATACTGATAGTGTCAATACCCGCACAAAGAAGAGAAAACATAAATAAAAGGTGGGAAAGAATTCTAATCCAGATTAAAAGATTCATCAGGACAATGAGAAAAGTAAGGAAATTTAATCCAGGAGGCCACAATATTTGCCTTTGCAGCTGGACCCAAACGCAGAAAAGTAATCATCTTCCTTCGCTAGCCTCCGCTAATCCGAGCGTTTCACTTCAAGCAATGAAAGCAAGGATGATAATTCCAACATTTGTTTTGTGTTTTTTTTTTTTTTTAATAAAACTTAAATTAGGTTTACTTAACTAAGGGTACGTTTGGTACGCTGTAATAGCTCCTGTAATGGAATAGTTATTCATGTGTAATATCAATTCGGTCATTTGGCTGCACCTTTATTACATGGATTAATTATTACATTGTAATAATTATTCTTTAAATTGAAGAATAACTATTCCTTTTTAAAATTGATGTAATAGTTATTCCTTAGTGTATATAATAGGTTTTAAAATTAATATATTTCCAAAAATATAAAGTTTCCTTATACATCATCTTTTACAAGTTTTTTATATGTAACAACCAAACTAATGAATAGTAATAGTTATTCCATTACAATGTCTTCTATTCCCAATAATAAATATTACTATTCCTAATGTAATCTACATTCAATGTACCAAACGTACCCTAAGAGTTAAATTATTTGATTTTAAATGAAGTGGCATCTTTTAGGTCCTCAGATTTATTTGGAGTGCATCCTAACCGTTAAGTGGACACTCTTCATTTCAACGCAGAAATAGAGAGAATCCAAATCCCAAGGCAGAGGATAGGGCAAGATAGGATGGGACAAGCAAAACTCATCCTTGCCTCCATCACCTTTTCGAGGTGAAGAAAAATTACTTAAAATAGGGAGGGTAAGGGGAAGAAAAATTACTTAGAATAGGATAGGCAAAGTGAAACGAGACATTTTTGCCATATGCTTGAAATTTAACTGTTAAGCCTCAAAATATAAATAGGAATGAAGTTAATGAAGAAATGTCACATCCAACACTTATATTTAATTTGTTTATTTTCATGAATTCCAATTAGCTTAATTAATAAAGAATTTTATTGCCTTTGAATAAAGGACAAGAAATTGAGTTCAATCCGACCTTACCCGCTGCTTCCATGGATTAGATCCGGGTTCAATAGTTTTCTTCAAAAGTACGTCAGAGACATTTTCGAAAACTTTTTCATTTAATTATTTGTCGTTCCAACGAGAGTAGGCCTGGTTACTAGATTTTGAAGGATTGACGCTGCGATTGGTCTTTTTGAGTAAGTGAGTGTGAGAGATAATTAACTTATAAATATATTTTGGACAAAACAAATAATCTAAGGTAAAGTCTCCTTTAAGGCCTTCTAAATTTTAATTCTCTAATGAAATAGTATGTATGTTTAATGTGGCAGACAACAGAACCTAACCTAGAGCTGGGTAAGGGTATAGCCTAATCCTTGTGCACTAGTGCAAATTTGGCCGGCTAAACTTAATCTATAGGTTTATAGAAATGAATTTGATTGGGCAGTTCAAATTCCAATCTCTTGTTCTCACTGTCACCTGGCTTTATTGTTTCATGTTTGTGTAAAAATTTCACCTTAATTACTTTAGCTTTGATAAATGAAATAATTAAGGAGTTATATATTGACCCATTTTCTAATCCAAGCAATATCTAGCTAGCAAGCACCTATCTCCAATTGTCATGTCTCAGAGAGAACAAAGCCTAGTGTGGCAATGAATTGAAGACAGAACTCAGCTTTAACAACCAAGTTACATCTGGCTATTATTATTATTATCATACATATCTCAACAGATGTTTATTACATTTGCCTACTTCTCATATTGCCTTTAATTATGTCACGTA
Organism: Quercus lobata; assembly: GCF_001633185.2. NCBI lineage: Eukaryota > Viridiplantae > Streptophyta > Magnoliopsida > Fagales > Fagaceae > Quercus > Quercus lobata. Next base: position 42,216,730 of record NC_044905.1, on the reverse strand, counting down.
CTATGGTTTGAGCAAGTCTCTGCATCTCCTAATTATATATCTTGTGCTTCATATTTGGAGCCAAATGTCAATTTAACAGCACTACTTTATAGTTTATATATATATATATATATATATTAGAGTTTTAACTTATGGTGTCCGCCTTTTATGATAGTTTTTTATCATTAAACTAAGACACCAATAAGTTTTTGGTATAGGCAAAATTGAACTCCAGATCTCTTATTTAACTATTAAACATTTTTTCTTTTTCTTTTTTTAGAAGAAAGATTTTACCAATTAAGCTAACTAAAACCAAGTAATATATATATATATATATATATATATATAATTCCATTGAAAGAGTTATCAACGGCCTAAGCCTTTAATAGCGGCACATATATGGTTATTTACAACAACATATATTAAAACAAACTCATAGAATAAAACACTAATTAATAATTTGAGGTCTAAAAATTTAACAAGTGCCAAATGAAAAGTGCCCCCATGAAGTGCGAACCAGCTTTGCCAATGCAGGCCATTTGTTCCAAGTGGTTTTTCTTTTTCCTTGAGTAGTGGACTTTTGCACTTTGACGTTCTAAGTCATTACTCGTTACTCACCGTCAAAACTTTTTACATAAAATAGTGAATATTATAAAAATTTTGTCAAAGAATCAGATAGCCTAATAGTCTAATTTTGTCTGCACATATATTGAGGTCAACCACTTACTCATTAATCATTTAGCTCCACTATTCACAGATTAATTTTAATAGTTTTGATCTATAAATATTACCTATGTATACAAAAATAGGTGAAATCCTGTAAATAAATTCGGTACTTCAACCTTTGGTGCATACAGCAATTCATATAAAAAATATACATATTGTGGGGGCCGATTAATCACTAAATATTAAAACCGTGTTAACTAGGCCTGTGGCCCATTCGAGGACGTTAAATCATTCGAGAAGACCCATATAAGATTATAAGGGGAACCAAATGAAAAAATGAGTAAATATCACATGAGATGGGTCCAGTATGCGTCCAAGGACAAAATCCTTCTCGACTGTATGTGTCCGAGGACTATCTGAACGCCGTATTGTCACAAACATACTTCGAAGTTGTATTACCACAAAATGTGGGACATGGGACCAAGGGTAAGAAAGAAAAGATAAACAAATATCTTTAACAACAGCTGCCTCCGCATTAATTACCTCTCAACCAACTCTTTAGCCGCATTAATGTGGAGGTGATGCCTGAACAGTGATGAAGCAACCTTACAGCTGCTGGTTGGAGGTTCCAGAAAGTGTTGGATGGGACAGGAAGGGATCCCCCGAACCCAATCTACACGTGTGTGGTGAAGATAACACCAAGAGAGCAGTATATAACATGGAATAATGCGTTAAGAAGAAAGGATTGGAACTTCTAAACGAATGGTGCCTAGAAGAAAATCTTATGAAATAAAGAACTTAGCTTGTTTCAAGGAGAAATTGATCGTAATATTTGTGCTAATCCATCCAGAAACGTTAAAGTTCAATTGTTTTTCTTTTAGATTTAATCTAGTTCTTTTATATCCACGCTCTACAAATTTATTGTTTGGGCCTTTAGCAATCAAACCCAATACGAGTTTGGGATCGTTACAAATTGAGTCCTTACATATATATTTATATATATCACTAAAAAAATCACATAAAAATATATAGCTGCTAAGACATACTAAAAGTTCATTTAAATAAGTTGTAAATGTAGATCAATCCATAAATGTCATATGTACATGGACCGTAGAGGGTACTTATGTCAAGGTGAGCGGAGAAAGTATAAAAAATAAAGAATAATAATCTTATTCAATTATACAAGGACCTTGGGCTATCTCGCATAAAAGACCTTCAAGACCTTTAAAACTATGTTTGGTGGCAAAATAAATAAATAAAAAGTAAGTGTTTGGCAGCCCATTAAAAATAAAACAACTTTAAAGAGCTTTTAGGAAAAAAGTTTTACAAGTCATGGTTCATATTTTATAAATTTAGAACTTTAAAGTATTATTCTATTAACCAAACATTCAAAACACTAAAAAAAATTTCAATCAAAGTTCTATATTTCAAAAGCTTTAGTATTAAAAGTTCTACAATTAAAACTCAAACTTCCTGCTGCACTGCCAAAAAAGTATTTAGTTTAGATGACATGACCTGCTTGGTTTTGTTTTTGGAGTGATTGAAAAGAGCTTTTAGAGGATCAAAACTTAAAACTCTTTTAGTTGAAGGTGTCAAATGTTCCACAATTTCACTTAAGAACCTTAAGGAGGGGTTTAAGCTGAAATTTGGGGTTTTTACTTTTTATAAAAAGCTCTATAATTCGATGTTTATGTTTTATAAATTCGAATTTTTAATGCACTATTCACTATAAATTGTTAAACACTCAAAACATTCAAGAAATTTTCAATTAAAGCACTACTTCATACATCAATACCAAACGATCACATTAACTAGTACATCCGCCATTTGTAGCAGAATTGCCATCCTCAAAAGTTTTAGGACTTTAACAATTTTATCATTGTTTATTTACAAACTTTGCTACAATTGTCCTATGTGGCATATTGTGTTGTTTGTCACTAAAATTATTCATTTATTTATAAAAGAGCAGCATTAATTTAATCCTCCTCTAAGTGTGGTTCTTTCTAGTCAATGTCCTTTCCACCCTTATCAAGTTAAAAAAGATAAAATAAAATCTTTGTACAAGTAACATATTACGTATGTTAGTTTCCCCAAAAGTCAAATCATTTTCTCCAACAATAGAATTCATGGAGCGGTCAAGTGTTTGAATTTGAAATGAGATATGATTCTTATCAGATGAAGGGTAGCAATGGGATAGGTCACTAATTTAAGAAGACTAATTGCTAGCTCATGTGGTTCGTTTTCCAAATGTTTGTGGCCTCATTCAATTGTGACATAAAGTCTTATAACACAAGTCAAAAGATATGGTAACCTCTTTGTATGAGTAAGTACATTGATTACTAAGATTTAACATCAATAAATAAAGAATGTCTAAATAAAATAGAGAAAGAATAATGTTTGTTGGATTATTGGTTTTTTTTTTTAATTGATTAGCTAAAATGAAATTATTATTTTAACTAAAAATTGATTAAAAATTTAGAGATTTTGTTGGAAATGCTGCTTGTGGTAATTGGACTCCTTTTTCTTTTCTTTTTTTTTCTTTTTTCTTGAATCGTGGTAATTAAACTATAAAGTATACCGAAGAAAAGAAATAAAAGGAGGTTGGAAGGTTAGGTACTATGTAACTATGTAAGTGTTTGCATGTAGGTGGGAGGTTGGAAATTTGGATGGGAACATTAAGCCAAATTAAAGGCTATATTGAAGGATATATTGATTTCCAACTTTCATAGCAACTTTTCATATCTGAGTAATGTAAGGACTGAGCAAACAAATGCATCAATTAATATAAGACAGGACAATGACCAATGACCAGCCCTATTAAACAAAGAAAGAAAATGAACTGTATGTATATATTACCCAAACAAAGTGGATTAGAATTTAAATGTGCTTCACATTGGAGTAGGCCAAACTAGACCTTGGTTTCAATGATTTGGTGGCAGCTGCTGCATTTGGGTGGTGATCTAACCTAACTCAAGAAATCCATTTTTCCGCGGAAAAGGGGAAGATGAACATATTGATGATTTATTAGCAGTTGACAGACACTTCATCATCAACATTGAAGGTCCATTACCATTACCATTACCAAATCCTACACACAAGTACATATGTTCTGTCATCTGTGTGAAATTAAAACACATTACACAATAGTCTTGTCACTCTCTTTCCATTCCACACATACGTTAAGGTGTCAAACATATTTGGTGATTTGCATTGCAAATTAACTCAACACTTATTTGGACCACATAATTCACATTGGAACTTTTTGTTGGAAGTTACCTGTGCTATTCCACCAGTATTTTCAATTAGAAGGAAAATATACAATGGCATATTTGTTGGAAAAAATAATCAAAATTCGGCCTCACCAACAGCGTGACAAGTGACAGAACAGGGACGTGTTATCTGTAAAAATAAATTGTGAACAATGCAGATGTGGCAATTATCATGCACGACTTCGGCATGAATGTAGTTATCAAAGTTAAAAAAACACTTAGAAACGTGACTAGTGGCATTAGAGCCCAAGGAAGAAGAATCATGGGGAAAGAGTAACCTTCACTAGAAGATCATTGCTATAGTCTAATTCTACAAGGTTGTTGGGCTAAGAGATTCATTCACACCAAATTCTATTCCAAGTGGCATGAATCAATCTTTAAGGACAACGTCATTGTGTAATTTTATAACTTTGTGAGATCCTTCTAACTCTTTTTAATTTTCTGTCATTGCTAATCTTTTAGGGTTTGCATTGTTAAATCAAACCTTTTTTTTTCCAACATAAACCACAAGAGGTCTCAAGTATAAATAGAAGACTTATTTTCAAGAAGAACACAACTTTCCATTGACCAACGACTTATATACAGAATTGTATTCTTGGTATTGTATTTCCTTTTAGTTCCTACTTCGTAGGGCCTTTGTAAATTGTTCATAGTTCATACAAGTAGTTTACTTGTAGTTCATTACTCTGCTAATCTTGGTTATATTTCAATACCTTTGAATTTGATTCAAGTTCTTAGTTATTAGTCTAGATCTTTAATAATCTTTCATTAATTCATTATTGATCTCATTTCATGTTTGCATCAATCTATCCCTATTCAACATCAATTAGCTCCATTAGCACAATGTTTTAGCATAGCTTTGATCCACATGCTATTTGGTACTTGTTAACTTTGAATCTCACTTAGAATTTAGTCTTGTATTTTCCACTAATTATTGTTATTGTAGGAGCGGTTTTTGGGGCCCAGGACCAACAAGTAAGTGGTTCTGGCCCAAAAGACCCTAGACAATGAATTTGTAGAGAGCGGGTTACAGAACTAGGGCTGGACGAAGTGAACGTTAATTAGTTGTATGCCATGCAATAGTCTGAACGTAAGAATATTTCATTTATGTCCACAGGATACCGGTCCGAGGAGACGCATGAGTGCACCTCTTGCTCTGATTAAAGACTACAGAATTCTTTAATCTCTCTCTCTCTCTTTTTTCCCTCTAAATTTTCCGATCCCTTCTTCATGGGGATTTCCTTCTCTTATATAGCCTCCTTAAATTGATAAGAGCCTTACACTTGTTAACTATCTGGACCTTCACTTGAGTGCCTGTCCCATCAGACATCCACCTTATCTTTCTGTGAGTTGCAATGGCCAATGTAACACTGTTCGCCTGTCTTCTCCACATTAATGCGGCTGAAAAAGTAGCTTCCTTGCATTTAATGCGGCAGTTGTGGTTTCTCCCTGGACGTCTTACATTTTCCTTTTTCTCCTGCTGTGTGAGGCTCATCCTACTACCCACGTTTGTTTGGGATGGTTCTTCACTGTGGAGGGGGCGCACATTGGGCCTGTATTTGTGTGTCCGACGAGACATTCCTCCTCGGACGTCTTTTTAAATAAGCTGGGCTCAACAAGATTGGGCTGGAAGTCTTTTGGTCCCCCTTTCCCCTTTTGATCATGGTTAGGCTCCGTGCGAGGCCCAAGGCCCATTGTTGACTTTGGGAATTTTACCCCTACAGTTATCAATATCATCTATAATCATATTAAGCTTTAAAATGTCCTTTTAATTGAGGCCACCAAACTGCATTCCTTTCCTTTTAGAAATGAAGTCAAATAATTTAATTAAGTTCATAAGCAACAAAATCGATGCCTAACAAAAGTAATTGATACACCTACAATTATGTCGATTGAGACATTAAAACCATATCAAACAACATTATCTATGTTGTAATGTTGTAAAGCACAAGTCTATTAGATTTTCACTGAATAATGCACTAGTTTCTTTCAACAAATTCTATCCTACTCAGTAGTTTTTTTTACCAAAAAATAAAATGTGAAGACTAGAACTTTTACATCTATTAATTTTATTTCAAATAAATCAGTGAGATTTATATTTATTATTCCATATAGATATTGAAATTTTGAAATATAATTAGCTCTCATATATTATATTCTTCAAAAAACAAAAAATAAAAATAAAGAGCAAGGAGGGGACCGATCAATCACGAACACCTTACTTGAATAATATTTTTATTTTATTGATGAATTTGACAATGGCGTTTCTTATTAAGACATAATGATTGGTGGACAAATTGATATAATAATTTGATGATTGGCTTATAAGTATCCAAGAGAGTGTGGATAAACTTATGTTTATCAATTATTTGTTTAAAATAATATAAATTTAAAAAAATTATACATAAATATCATCAAATTTGATGATGTTTAAATCGTCAGTAGATCAATTGTCCAAACCCGCAGTTGTCAGAAAAAGATGAAGAGTCAAAAACCTAAAGAATGAAGATGCCTTTAGAGTACACTGGTGTGGTGCCAGTCTAAAACCAGTGGCAGCGCCACGTACAAGTCAGGGTGTTCCCAGGAACACCCTGACCTGAAAAAAATTACTAAAAAAAAAAAAAAATTATATTTAAGCTAAATTAGAAACACCCTCAACACAAAATTAGAAACACCCTCAGATTAAAAAAAAAATTTATCTGTTCAACTTTCAAGCAAAAAATAAATAAATAAAATAACTAAAATCTGAAAAAAAAAAAAAAAAAAAAAAATTGAAACAGAACTAAGCCCATGGCGAGCCAAATAGACCAAACCCACCCACAGACTCTAAAAAAAAAAAAAAAAAAAAAAAAAAAAAAAAAAAAAAAAAAAACCAACACAGAATCAGAAATCAAACTTACCCACCGTACCCACGGTCACGTCACTGTAGAGAAAACCAATCCCCAATACACTGATACAGTCTATACAATACAGAGCAAAAGCAAAACAAACCAAAAGCAATACTGTGTTTATAAAAAAAAAAAAATAAAAAAAAAAAAACCCAATACAGAGCCTCTGTACCAAAACAGCAAAACCAAACCAAAAAACCCTAATACTCGCTCCTCAGTCGCCGTAACTCGCTCCTCGTCGTCGTCGCCGTAGCTCGCTCCTCGTCGTCGTCGCCGTAGCTTGCCCCTCATCGCAGATCGCAGATCGTAGACCATAGATCGCAGTTGCAGATTACTCTATTCAGCTCCAGTGCTCGCTGCTCAGCTCCCGTGCTCGCTGCTCGCTGCTCGCTGCTAGCAGATCGCAAATCCCTCCGAACCCTCCCTGAGCTTCAGCTCCCTCAAGGTATTTCTAATTTCTCTCTCTTTTTCTCTCTCAGTTTCTTAGTCTCTCTCTCTTTATCTCACTGAGTGTGATTTTCTAAAATAATGAACGTCTCTCTCTCTTTGGTCTTTATTTATATTAACTCAGTAACTCTCTCTCTCTCTCTCTCTTTCTGATTGGCTATTTGGCTGGCCGAATGAATCACTCCTCTCTCTGATTGGCTGGCCGAATGAATCATTGTTTGTCTTTATTTATATTTTGCTTTTTCCTTTTCTTTGTCTTTTTGAATTTGGCTTTAGTGTTTATTTTATCTGTTGGTGTTGTGTTGGTTAGTGTGTGTTCTGTGTTGGTGTGTTATTAATTGTCTTTTAGTGAATATTGTGATTTTTGAATCTTGCGAAATTTTCTGATTGGCAGGCAATTGTGATTGGGCATCAGGCAATAAGGCTTATGCTTGTCCATTAAGTGGGGTGGGGGTAGATGGGCTGATGGGCACATCACACATGGGGCCGGGATCACAATAATTAAAGCAATGTAATATACTGTACATTACATTGTTTTAATTATTGTGCTGCACATGGGATGTGTAATGTTAGGTTTTTTAGTGTAATGTGTACAAGGGGCTAAATAATATAACAAATTAAAGCAGTATAATTAATGACAAACAAATTAAAGCAATATAGTTTATTGTTATGCTAAACAACAATAATTAAAGCTGTATAATTAACCAATACATTATAAAAGACAAATAAATTAAATTATGTTAGGCTAAATAATAATTAATAATTTTATAATTAATGAAATAATAATATAACAAATTATAGTTTATAAAAGACAAACAAATTAATGAAGCAACTAAACAACAATAATTAATAATTTTATTAATATTTCAAATGAACTTATAGTTTATTGTTTATTCTTTTGCTAGAATTATAGACAAATATTTGATAAGAAAACCACGTACCCAAGATTCATCTCTTGTGCAAGATTCATCTCCTGTGCAAGATTCATCTTCATCTTCTAAGCGAATTCGTGTTGACTTTAACTTAGAAAATCTTCCTTCAGATCTTGGGCTACGACAAAAGATATCATCTTATCATCCTAATAATCATGATGAAATAAGAAGACATTATTTAACAAAAGACCCTTGTCAACCTGTTCTTCATGATTTCCTTGCATCATATTTTTCTGAAAAGCCCTGTCGATTTAGATCTGAATGGTATATAGGTAGAAAGTGGTTGGAATATGGTATAGAGAAGGATGCGTCATTTTGTTTTTATTGCTACCTATTTGGGCGGCAAGATGTTGGTAAGCAAGGAGGAGGTGATACTTTTGTAACGAAGGGATTCAAACTTTGGAATCAAGTTGCGAAGTTAGAGTCCCATGTTGGAGGAGTTAATAGTGCTCATAGCCAAGCTGTCAAGAAGGGTGAAGATCTACTGAAGGAAAAGCAACACATTCAAAGTGTTTTGGTTAAACAATCAAATAAAGATAAACATGATTATCGGGTTCAATTAAATGCAATAGTTGATTGCATAAGATTCCTTTTATGCCAGGGATTAGCTTTTCGTGGTCACGATGAATCTCAAGGTTCAAGTGATAAAGGAAATTTTCTTGAGCTTGTACAATTTTTGGGGGATCACAATGAATCTATCAATGAAGTGTTGCAAATAGTTCCGAAAAATTGCAAGCTTACCCACCCGGATATTCAAAAAGATATTGTGAATGCAATTGCACGTGAAACATCCAAAGCCATCATCAAAGATCTTGACAATGGGTTCTTTTCAATATTAGTTGATGAGTCACGTGATATCTCAGTGAAAGAACAAATGTCCCTCGTTCTTCGTTATGTGAACAAAAAAGGAATTATTATAGAGCGATTCCTTGGTATTGTACATGTTGCAAGTACCACTGCTTTGTCACTCAAATGTGCTATTGAATATTTACTTTGTGAACATAATTTGAGTTTGTCGAACCTACGTGGGCAAGGTTATGACGGGGCTAGTAATATGCAAGGTGATATCAATGGTCTCAAAACTTTAATTTTGAAAGAGAATAAGTCAGCATTTTATGTCCATTGTTTTGCTCATCACCTTCAATTGACACTTGTTCCTGTTGCTAAAAATCATGTTAACATTGCTGAATTTTTTTATGTGGTTAGTAATTTAGTAACTGTTGTTGGAGGCTCTTGTAAGAGACAAGATGCTCTTCGAGATGCACAATTTGCCAAAATTAAAGAAAAATTAGAGAATGGTGTACGTAGAAGTGGGCAAGGTTTGAATCAAGAGACAAATCTTAAACGTCCTGGTGATACACGTTGGGGATCATATTATGAGACTATTTTGAACTTGACTTTAATGTTCTCTGCTGTTGTTGATGTACTTGAGATTATTGAAGAAGATGGCATGTCTGACCAAAAAGTTGAAACTCGATCTATTATGAGGTCAATTCTATCTTTTGAATTTGTTTTTGCCCTACATTTGATGAAAAATATTTTAGGGATCACAAATGAGTTGTCAATAGCATTGCAAAAAAAAAAAAAATAAGAATATAGTAAATGCTATGGATCTTGTTAAAGTGTCTAAGCAAAGATTGCAAGTAATGAGAGAAAATGAATGGGAATCTTTATTGACTGAACTATCTTCTTTTTGTACCACGCATGATATTTCTATCTTGAACATGGATGAAACATTTGTAGTTAGTGGGAGGTCACGACGCAACACTCAACAAAAGACAAATTTACATCATTATCGTGTTGAGCTATTCTACACAGTCATAGATATGCAACTTCAAGAGCTTAACAACCGTTTTTCTGAGGCAAATACCGATTTGCTACTTTGTATGGCTTGCTTAAATCCAAGTAATTCATTTGTGGCTTTCGATAAGGAAAAGTTTATTCGTCTAGCTAAGTTCTATCCCTCTGATTTTCTTGGGACAGATATTTTGGCACTTGACTCTCAACTGCAGAATTACATTTTTGATATGCGCAGCAACGACTTCTTTTTAGAGCTTCAAGGAGTTAGTGAACTTGCTGAAAAGTTAGTGAGCACAAGGAAGCATGAGACTTATCCTTTAGTCTATTTGCTTGTGAAACTAGTTTTGACCCTTCCAATTGCTACTGCAACAGTAGAAAGAAGTTTTTCAGCAATGAAATATATAAAGAATGAACTGCGCAATCGAATGGGAGATCAGTGGATGAATGATTGTTTAATTGTGTATATTGAAAAAGATGCAGCTTGTAGCATTGATAATGAAACTATCATGCAAAGATTTCAAAATATGAAAACTCGTAGAAGACAATTGTAAATTTTATGTATTTGCGTATTTTTTGATTGTTGTTGTTATCGATATATAAAATTTTTTTTTAATTAAATTGTGTAATTTATGCTTGTTGAGGAATACCCTGACAAAATTTCCTAGAGTCGCCACTGCCTAAAACCCTCCGAATGTTAAGTTAGGAACTCACAATAATCTCAATAAACTCAAAAGAAAGAACTTGAGAATTTTATTTTTCACATACCTCGAAACTATGGTGTCTTGGTGTTTATATAGGGGTCCGTGGATGACCACTTTAGCTGAATTATAGGGATTTGGAGTTATCACTCAGCTGATTTGTAGGAGAAGGGAGCTATCTCTTTGCCAGCAGTAGCGAGAATGTAGGAGAGTCTTAGGTAATAACTAGTATGATAGTATATTTCCAACGTCCACCTGCCCTTGTCCGTCTTTGGAGGTGATGGACGGGTGCTAATAAGGTGAATCTTGCAAATGCTTCTCGCGTCTGTCTCTGTGGGTGACGGATGGGCATATGATGATGGACTCATGTCCTTTCTCGTCCGTCTTTGAGTGTGACAGGCGAGTCACAAGAGTAGGCTTGAAGAGTTGCACTTGTTCCATTGAATTCTCTATTTGAGACGAGTTAGCCTTCTTAGAGGAGTGGGCCTTGTAGTATAAGCTAGCTAAAAAGTTCCTCATCAAAATTTAAATTGACATTTTAAGTTAAAACAAACCTAGTTTTAAGGGTTTTTCTATACATTTATTATAAGATTATTTATCAAATTCAAAAAAGAAAAAGGAGTGATGACAAAAGAGAGCATGACTGGCCATGTCATGATTGTTGAGTATTTCTTATAAGTGCTACAACCCTCTAGTAACTTCTTTTTTTTCCTCTTTGCACTAGAACTCTTTAAACACCTATATTCCTCACAAAATTCATGTGACAAAGTTTAGCAACATCATCACTATTGTTGGGTTAAGATAGCTTGACCCCAGTTAAGTAATTCAATTACCCAAATCAATTAATTAGATTCAATTGCATGCAAATTGTGAAGACACCAACAAATCACCAAAAATACTAAGTGCAGCGGAAAATAAATTAGACACGATGATTTGTTGACAAATGGGGAAAACCTCGCAAGGCAAAAACCCCACCTGGTGATTTTAGAGTCACCACTCCCAAGAATCCACTAATCAAGTGGTTACAAGTATAAGGAATCTTACCAAATACCCTGGCCTATCCCGAAATACCAACCTATAGCTAAACCTTCACTCCAATAACTAATTGGACTTGATCTGGTAGTAGTCTTCTTTCCCTTTGATGCACAAACCTCCAATTTGTGACTAACCCTTTGCACAAATCCCAGTACGTGACTAACTCCAGCAACTTGAACAGATGTTGTTGGCTGCAAAGTTTTTCATTTCATCAACAATGAAGATCAGGAAGCACTTGGTTACAAAATCTTATGGTGTACAAACGCAGTAACTTCACATAGAGAAAATAAGTCTCTTTGTCTCTGTATCCGTATATGACGGCTCTTAAAATAAGTCTTATATATGTTTAGGGTTATGAGAAAAAAAAAAAAAAAAAAAAAAAAAAAAAAAAAAAAAAAAAAACAATTTCACAAGACTAGGCCAAATTTCAGATCTGAAAATTTTGAAATCGTGGTTCTCAATAGATCGAGCTGTTGTCGAGCTATCTATGGAACTTCACTTTAAGTCTTGATAGCAGGCTTCTGTTAAGCTATCTGTCGAAACTTAGAGAACAATTTTTCTTCACTTGTTTCTTGGACCAATATTAATGTCCTTAATACTTGACTTGAACAACATATTTCTTGAAGTACTAAACACATCTTAAATCTACCCAATTATAAGTAAAGTGCATTTTGTCAAAGGATTAGCCAATTACAATAAAATATTAACCTAACAATCTCCCTCTTTGCAATCCGTGACAAAACTACAAAAAGCAATTATGAGAGAAGTCTAACACAACTATCCCATAATTTACAAAAGTACATAAGTCTAACCCTACAATGAACTCTTGAAAACTTTGCAAAAAGAGAGATTATGGCATAATAGACTTGCAACCTGTCTTATCTGAAACACTTAAACAAGATTTATCAAGGCATCAAGTGTGAAACGTAGACAAGTTGTATACAAGAAGAAATATGTGTATAAAGATAGAAAAGAAACAACACATGTGAGAGAAAGATTTTTTTTTTTTTTTTTTTTTTAAAAAACATACAGCATCTCATATATACATCAAAGAATACAATGTATGTAACAAAAATGGTCACAAGACCATGGTACATGTAATGAGAAAAAAGAAAGTACACCAAAACCTCACTACATCCCTCAAAACACTCAAAACACTCTCCCCCTATCTAGTATATCCTATGCTAACTTTCCCCTACAACAAGACTACTCTCATCTACAAAACTACTCCATTTTTTTGTCACAAGTGACAAAGGGTGTATCACTGAAAGGTCATCATCTCATCATCATACTTAGAGCCAAAAGCATCATTGCCATCATCATCACCATCATCATCTCCACCATCCAAAGAAAAGGACTCCTCAGGATGCTCAGGTGAAAGTGAGGGCGCAAAACCACCAAGGCGAGACTGGCGACGAGCGATGCAACCGATTCAAGTGTTCATTTGACACATCTCATCAGATAAATGGTCAAGACAACTACCAAAATCAGCATGCATGTGCTGAAGCTGATCCATGATGTCAACAAGGGAGACAGCTACCCTAAATGAGGAAGAAGGGGCAAAAGAGGAAGGGGCTGTAGGGGTTGCATCCGAAGGCTCCACACAAGGCCGCTTCGCAACAAGCTGTGCTGCACTCCTTCAAATAGACTCCTTGCTAATGGCACCCCCGACATATAAGAGAGGAGAAGAAGGAATGGTGACGTGCAAGTGTGTGAGGATGCATGTGATAGCCGAAGGAAAGATGAGCTTATCACATATGGCAATGTCTCAATAGCAATCTATAATAGATTCTATCATATGTGATGGAAAGTCTATAGAAAGACCCTCCATGAGAGAAAGAAGGAAATGAGCACGAGGATCGATGATAGTGTTATAGTGAGACCGTGGAGTGAGTACAAAGGTTATCACCATATTAAGGATCCATGGACCCTTAGCAAACTCAGTTGTGGAGAAATTTAGAGTACCTCCCCACATCACGACCTTCTCACAGAAGAGTGAGGCTAACTCATCTAACCTAGCGTTTCGAATGAATTGCCTGGTTAGAGAAGTTTTCAAAGAAGTCATCTCATGCCTTCTCATCACAGAACCAAATTGAATCAGAGGGAAAAGAAGAAGAAGAAGAAGAACCACAACGAATCAGGTTTTTAAACGGAACGGACTTCTTAGGTTTCATGACAAGGAGACTAAACGAGAGAGAGAGAGAGAGAGAGAGAGAGAAGAAGAAGAAGAAGAAAAAAGACACAGAATCACAGCCAAAGGTAAGGCACAAGAAAGAAAAAAAAAAAAAAAAAAAAAAAAAAAAAAAAAAAAAAAAGACACATGCAATGCATGATAATGCATGAACATGTTACTTACTAAAGAAAATTGCATCATGGATAGAAACCCAATCCAACCTAACAACACTCACAAGGTATAACAGTCACATAATCCTAGAAGGCATGAAACATTGTTATAATGAACATAGGATGTAATGCATGAGCATGTAAGATCATTTTAACAAAACCCAACCCAAAATTTTGACAAAAACACAAAAACCCCAAAAAAAATTTCCCAAAACTAAAACCTAGGTCACAATAATGCACGAAATGCATGAAGAAAGGGGAAAAGAAGAGATTTAGAGCGCTTACCAAGTGATTTAGACAAGGATTAGGCCAAAAACTTGATGTGAGGAGGGATTTTGGTGAGAAGAAGGTTTTTGGGTCGAAAGAGAAGTGACAGAGATCGAGATATTTGAAAAGATGCAAAACCGAGTTGGACCTCAGAAGTATATAAAGAAAACGCAACTCAATAGATCGAGAAGGTATCGAGCTGCTATCGAGAACAAAATCTCGATAAATCGAAAGGTATCGAGGAGGTATCGACGGTGAAAATTCTTGATAGATCAAGGAAGGTATCAAGCAAACAAAGACTCCAAAGAATTTGGCTCAATGGATCGGGCTATCTATTGAGAGGTATCAAGAAAAAACCTAGAAATCTCGATAGAAGAGGCTTGTATTAAGGAGGTGTTGAGCAGGTATCGAGCTATCTATCGAGGAGCCCAAAGAAGATTTTTCAAGAAGGAGAAAGAACACAAGATGAATGCAACCAAGATAACCATCAAAGCAAGAACTCAAAGAGCATGTTAAGCACAAAAACACAACCTCAACTCTAGATGCAAAGCATTCCTAGATCAAAACACTCTAAGCATGTCTAACCAAATTTTATTTCAAAACAAGTTTAGACAGTTTAGAGAGCATATACTGCCACATGTATTCCTTGTGATGGCCAATCATATTGTACCTATACAATAGTATCAAAAGTAGTAAAGGGTATGTGTGTTGTGTGTGAAACTTTTGCAAGAGAGTATAAGTACATCATTATATGAAAAGTAATGATATAGGAGGATCAAATATATTCACACACAATCATAACTGTTTGATGAGAACTATCACCTTCAAGATACATCATATAACTCCTACATCTCCTAGAAACACGCTTGCAACCATATTAAAAGCATTTTGATTCTTTTGCTTTTCATGTTCTTTACATTTTTTTTCCTTTAAGCATATCAAGCATAGGCATGTAAGAGAGAAAAGAAATTACCCAATTATGTAAGCTTGAACATCCTTATTTTGCTGTGCAAGTGATACATCTTACCGAGCACGGCTTTTATGAATTGCACACAGATGTCCTATGATTGAATAGTTTTAGTAGTGAGATGGTTATTTATATCTTTCTCTTAGGATTTTCTAGTCCTTCCTGTCAAAAAGAACGATTTATGATATGAAAGATAAGATATCAACCAAATCATACAAATCACATAAAAGAGTCACAAAGCTTACATTGTTTAATTATGCATGAAGATGCTCATCTAAGCTACAAAAGATACAAAGTTGGGAAATTTTGTTTCAAAAGCCATCTAAACACACACTGTTTTTGTATTTTTTTTTTCTGATTTTTCCATTTTTTTTATTAAACAAAAACTTAAAACAAAGCAAAAACAAACAAACAAAGCATCAAACTAAACTGACTCAAACCACAACACGAACCATGCAAGAGATCAGAAGAGAGAAAAAATCACTTAGAATCTTTTTCATTCCAGATGGGAGACCTGGATGGAGATCCTTTCTTTTGCATGAACCTTTGTTCAAATGGATAAGGAGGAAAGTTGAAACCATTAAAGTTCAAAAGAATTATGACCGCCTTAAGTTCTCCAGGAAGGGCTAAAGAGAGTTGGAGTTGATTTTGGTTCCCCAGAGATGACACACTATTACTTTGTTAAGTGGCTAACCACTTATAGCAATTAGGACGAGTGTGCCCAAATGCTCCACAGTAGTGACAGAAGTAAGGCTTCTTTGGTTAAGACTTCTTGTTAGTGGAGAGATGATTATTCTGCTTAGTCTTTTCCTTACCAACCTTACGTGGTGCTCCTAGAATGAATTTTCCCTTATCACTCTTATCCTCACTCACATTTTCAGTTTTAGGGTCAGTTACCTCAGAGTTCTCATTATTAGCAGGTAGAATAAAAATAACTTTATTTAAAGCATTAGAAGAGGTACAGCAAGAGGAGAGAGAGTGATCATACCCGAGACCTATTTTGTCAGATGCAGACTTCTGAACGTTTAGCATTTCATCCAGCTTGGCACTTGAAGTCCTTTCTAGTTGTACTCTAACCTGAAGCAGTTCAACATCCAGTTTCTTGGTCTTTTCAACAAGAAGGTTGTCCTCAAACCTCAGTGCTCCAATGATCTGATTAGCTTCATCAACCTTGGTGGATAGTTCCTCACGTTCTAACTCCACTTCACTAAGCTTTCTCATGGCCAACCTGTAGAGCGTCTCATGCTTCTTAGAGACCTTGTACAACTTTGTGTAGGCAGTGTGGATGTCCTCTTGATCATCCATCTTCTCAAACTTTCATTCCATTAGCTCTTCTTCCTCATCAATTATGTCTACTACTTTCTCAGTAGACTCAATAGTAGTTGTGAAAGCACTCACTATTCTGTCTTGGTCACTTTCATCAAAATATGCTTATGTTTCCATATCACTCAAGCTAACAGCTAGGGCTTTGCTTTTGCTTCATGTGTCCAAATCCTTGACACCTATAGCACTTTGGTCCAGTTGGAACATGGTTGTCTTGACCAACATCCTTGAATTCTCTCTTACCTTTGTCTTAGGACTTGAATTGAGAGAATGCAGATTGTTGCGATCCTTATCGCCTGCTTTGACATTCACATTTTTTATGAACTTCTTGAATTGTCTAGTGATATATGATTTCAACTTGGTATCCTCATCATCAGACGACTCATCATTATCATCATTCTTAGTCTTCAAAACCATATTCTTGCCTTTACCAACCCTTGCTAACCCTAGTTCATAGGTTTGCAAGTTCCCAATCAATTCTGTCAAAGGAATAGAGTCAAGATCCTTTGATTCTTCAATGGCAATGATCTTGGCATGAAATCTCTCTGGAAGAGATCTAAAAATCTTCCTAACAATCTTAGGCTTCAGAATCCGTTCTCCAAGATTGAAGGTTGAATTTACTATGACCTTGAGCTTGGTATAGAATTCATCGAATGACTTGTCCTCATCCATCATTATTTGCTCAAAACTGGTAGTGAGCCTTTAGAGCTTGGAGTTTTTAATAGCTTTTGTGCCCTCGTAGGTATTCTGAAGAATAGTTCATGCTTCCTTCACATTGTCAGTGGAAGAGATCTTCTTGAATTCTTCATTGGTCACAGTACTAAACAGAGCATTTAATGCTCGATAGTTAAAATTTGCAACTTTGATCTTTGAATCATCCCATGTGGTTGGTGGCTCTTCAGGCTTCGTCCAACCTACTCCAACTACAAGCCATACTTTCTCAACTATAGACTGCAAAAAAACTCTTATGCATACTTTCCAATATGCATAGTTAGTACCATCAAATAAATGGGGAATAATCAAGGATTGCCCACGATCCATAAAAACAGGGGTCAATGGATCACACAGCAAAGATTAAAACCTAATCAGAGTATGTCCGCTCTGATACCACTTGTTGGGTTAAGACAGCTTGACCCCAATTAATTAATTCATTTATCCAAGTTTATTAATTAGGTTCAATTGCATGCAAATCGTGAAGGCACTAACAAATTACCAAAAATACTAAGTGCAATGGAAAATAAATTAGACATGGTGATTTGTTGAGAAATGAGGAAAACCTTGCAAGACAAAAACCTCACCGGGTGATTTTAAGGTCACCACTCCCAAGAATCCACTAATTAACAATCAAGCAGTTACAAGTATAAGGAATCTTACCAACTACAGTTGAACCTTCGCTCTAATACCCAATTGGACTTTATCTTTTAATAGCCCTCTTTCCCTTTGATACACAAACCTCCAATTTGTGACTAACCCTTTGCATGAATCACAGTACATGACTAACTCCAGCAACTTGAACGATATTGTTGACTGCAAAGTTCTTCACTTCATCAACAATGAAAATCAGAAGCACTTGATTATAAAACCCTATGGCATACAAATGCAGTAGCTTCACACAGAGAAAATAAGTCACTCTGTCTCTGTTTCCATATATGATGGCTCTTAAAATAAGCATTATATTTGTCTAGGGTTGTGAGAAAAGAAACCCTAAACGATTTCATAAGACTAGGCCGAATTTCAGATCTGAAAATTCTGAAATCGTAGTTCTCGATAGATCGAGCTACTATCAAGTAATCTATCGAGCTTCATATTAAGTCTCGATAGCAGGCTTCTGTCGAGCTATCTATCGAGACTTAGTGAACAGCTTTTCTTCACTTGTTTCTTAGACCAATCTTCATGTCTTTAATACTTAAGTTGAACAACATGTTTCTTGAAGTACTAAACTCACCTTAGATCTACCCAATTACAGGTAAAGTGCATTTTGTTAAAGGATTACCCAATTACAATAAAATATGACCCTAACAACTTTTCTCTCATGGCCACTTCGATTTGAATATTTCAGATTATAGAAACGAAGATCTTATTTGTGTTTCTTTTTCTATTGCTTGGTTTGAATTTGAAATCAATGAAGATGGAAGCTTTTGGAGAATAATGCACGTGGAGAATTAATGTGTCCCTTTTTGGGGTGCAAAAATTGGGAAAGGAATCTCCAAGATTTGGGAGAGAATTAGTGATGAAAGGGAAAAAAATAAAAATAAAATAATAATAGTAATAATAATGGGGGTGCTAATTTTGTGGTAAGTTCAGGTGAGCTTTAGGTAGGTTTTGGATCTTCCCGATTTCAGGACATTCTCATGGTTATTTAAAAATTTAATTTTCTTTTTGAATTTAGAGGATTTAATTTTATATTTTTGGGTTAAGAAAGAAAGAAAGAAAAAATTGTTTTATGAAAAGAGAAGCAAGTGTAGAATAACAAAGAAAAGGATCCGAATCAGAAGAGAGAGATGATTAGATTATTTAGACCTTCAATATTCTCCTAGATTCCAATGTAAAAAAAAATTAGGAGAGAGAGAGAGAGAGAGCGCCAATTTAGGTACTAGGGCTGTGAGAGACCAGCTCTCAAAAAAAGTGTACTAGGTATCTCTTTTGGGGGTTTTGTGAAGTCACCACTTATTTTTATATTACAAGGAAAAAATAAGAAAAACTATAAAAGGTACAAAAGTGTATGATTGAATAACATCGAGTTCTCATTAATATGAACATTTACAATTGATAGAAAGAAAATATACATGACTTTGGTCCTAATTACAATCAAAGTAAAGAATTACAAAGCTTTTTTGTCCTAGTTACAATCTATCAATAATAAAAAACACAAAACACTATCTACGAACTTAAGATCTAGATTTGGGGGCTAAGTTATAGAATGGGAAGGTGTTAGGCACTCATTCTACCCGAACGGAGTTCGATCTTCTAGACTTATGAATGACAAGTTATGTACCCATTAAACATACAATGCGATGATCTTAAATACAACATGTGTTTGAGCCAATGATAGATCTAAGACTGAGTCTAGGATTAGATTTTATAAATCCATTCTTTTTAAAAACAAAAGGTTTTGGAAAAATATTTTAGATCTATTTTTAATTAGAAGAAAACAGTAGATTTGAGAAAATATTTCAAATTTGATTCTTATAGGAAGAAAACAATAAATTTATGACAAAAATTTTAGATCTGCCTTTTTTCTTTTTTCTTTTTTGTAAGAAGAAAACAATAAATTTAAAAGAAAAGTTCCAGGTCTGTCTTTATAAGAAGAAAACAATAGATTTAAAATCTAGACCTATTTTTATAAGCAAAAAAAAATGGATTTGAGAGAAAAATTCTAGATTTGTTTTTTGCGAGAAGAAAATAATAAGACATAGTTTAGCTACAAAATTGGTTGTAGTCTTAGGTTATAACTTTATTCAATAAAATAAACATTACTACATATTTTGAAAATATAACCGTTTAATTGCATGTTCTTTATGCTTTTAATACACATGTTAAATTTTGTGTCAATCAGGTATTATTTATTATATGATCTATAAGCTTATATTTTATGCATAATTTTAAACTACAAAAACTTGCAATTTAAACAATTTATTGATAACATAGTTATTGATATATAAATTTCTAGAAATTTTGCAAGCATGGAGGATATAAGAAGAAGATGTAATCCAATGGTGGATTTATCAAAATTCACCTCCACTAAAAAGATATTAAATAAGGTTGTAACCTTATGCTACAACCAATTTTGTAACTAAACTTTGTCAAAAATAATAAGTTGGTGA
Source organism: Quercus lobata (assembly GCF_001633185.2). Classification (NCBI taxonomy): domain Eukaryota; kingdom Viridiplantae; phylum Streptophyta; class Magnoliopsida; order Fagales; family Fagaceae; genus Quercus; species Quercus lobata. The sequence continues at coordinate 42,196,292 of NC_044905.1, read as the reverse complement.
AAAATATTGCAAATCTATTTTTATAAAAAGAAAACAATAGATTTAAGAGAAAAATTTTAGATTTGATTTTTTATAAACAGAGAACAATAAGTTGGAAAAAAAAAATATTCCAGATATGTTTTTATAAACAAAAAATAAGAGATTTATAAAAAATAAAAATAAAAGGTTTTAGATCTGTTTTTTATGAGCAGGAAACAATAGATTTATAAATAAATAAAAACTTCAGTTCTGTTTTTTATGAAAAAGAAACAATGGATTTATAAAAAACTTCAAAAACCCATCTTAGATCTATAATTGTTAGGACATATGTGATTTACTTGTTAAGAACATATGTCACTACTTTATGTAATTGCCTAATTCTTTGACAAAACACACTTTACTTGTATTTGAGTAGATCTAGGATGTGTTTAATACTTCAAGAAACTTTGTTTCAAGATCAAGTGTTGAAGTCATGCAAGTCTGTCCAAGATTCAAGCTGAAAAGTGTCTGTCATTAAAGCTCTACAGCTAGCCATCTATCGAGCTTAAAGAGCTGTTCAGCCCTGTGACTCGACAGCAGCTCGACAAATAGAATATCTGTCGAGGTTTATGAAAAACAGATTTTCAGTTCTGTTTTGACTCCAATCCGTGTTTATGTGTTTGGACTTTCTTTTCTCACAATCCTAAACATATAAAATGATTATTTTAAGGACCATCAAAGTGTTCATAAGTTGCACAAGTGTTGAGCAAAGTTTGTTCAAGTAAATTGTGACCGAAGACACAGTTTTGCCCTAGTTCATCATTCTTGTGAAGAAGTTGCTGTGTTTGTGCATCGTAGAGTTTTGTAACCAAGCATCTTCTTGATCTTCATCGTTGGGATGAACTGAAGAACTTTGCAGCCAACAACCTTCTCTAGTTGGTGATTGAAGTCGTGTATTGGGATCCGCGTAATTGGTTAGTCACGTACTGGGAGCCGTGCATCAAAAGGAGAAATTGTCACTATAGAACAAGTCCAATTGGGTATTGGGGTAAGGGTTCAACTGTAGGTTGGTATAAGGTACTGTGATTCCTTTACTTGTAACCGCTTGTTGTGATAATAGTGAAATTTTGGGAGTGGTGACCTTAAAATTACCCGTGGGGTTTTTGTCGTATAAGTTTTCCCCATTCGTAAACAAATCACTGTATTAATTTATTTTCCGCTGCATATTTAATTTATTGGTGATTTGTTTGTGCTACCACATGTTTGCATGTTAATTAACTTAATTAATTCACTTGGCTAAATTGATTGGTTAATTTATCACAAAGGGTCAATTTGTTTTTGGCCTATCAATAATGAGTCTCATTTTAATGCATGAACAATGCTACATCATGTGATTATCATATGAACAAATTAATCAAGAACATGTAAAGGAATGATGTGAACAAATTTAAACAATATGCAAAGCAAACAGATAAACAATCAAAGTATAGAAAGAAATTACAAACTACTTACTTGCATGATTAATTGAAACAAAGGGGATTTCCTTTAGAAATTAGAGAGAATAGATCTCTCTAAGGTCTAAAGAACTGTCACTAACAAAGAAGAAAATCTTGAAGAAAAACTTCAAGAAGTTCTTTTACGTTAAGGGAAGACGGGTGCTGAATCTTAAATGATCTCCTCCATTTATAGAGGTGGTAATTGCTTGAAAAATAAGCTAAACTATCTTGAAAATTAGGTCTGGTGAGTTTTAAATTGAAAAAAACGAATCTGGGCATATTCTGGAATTTGTGCCAATCGGCACTTTTAACAAATTCGTCCAAAACTCGTTTTTTTTTTACACATTTTGGATTATTTTCAACATTTTTCTCAATTAGAAAATGCACCTGGATGTATTTTAGAATTATATTCCTGATAAAACTCATCCCAAATTGATAGTTGAGCCTTTAAAATAATTATTTTAAAGATAATTACCCTAAAAACCTAATTATCAGTCCAAATTTAATATTATCAGCTTATTACTTTTATTCCTATGCAACAAATCACACTTTAATATTCCACCAATCACAAAAATTTAATTAATTAATTTTAATTATTAACCAATCAAAATTAATATCATTTCGGTATTTTATTTTTTAGTTGAGGGTATTTTAGACTTTTTATAATGGAATATTTCAGGAATTAAAAGATTTTATTAGATTTGAGGAAGTAATGGAATTGAGATATTTGCTTATTTACAAAACATAGATGGAGAAAATGTTTTTTCCCCCTAAAACTAATTTTCTTCCTTAGACCAATTTTTATAGGCCTGTCTAGTTATCTAGTTAAATCATATTTACTTTTTTTTTTTAGTAAATAATAATACTTATTAAAACACACACGAAAATGATAATACTAGTATTTTAAACCGGATTTATAATACATTATATAACCATAGTACATCTACAAAATAACATAACTTTTGTAGTTGTATACTAAAGTTATATCTACAAATATTTGTCCAATGGAACTTTTTAATAAATTTCAAGATTTAATTAAAAAGTGTAACTTTTTTTAAAAGAAATTGGCAATTACTTTTCTTTTTCTTTTTAAAGCTCTTTTAAGAGACGGATTGCCATTTTTTTATTAAAAATATATATAATTAAATAAAATTCGAAGGAATGGGCAATCACATTGCCACTTAAAAAAATAATTTAAAAAAAAAGAAATCATTACGACTTCCTAACAAACTTTTTCATTATTCCACATTTTGTGAAATTGTTTACAAAAAGGGTAAAAACTAAAATAAATTGTACTAATAAATCTGTACTCATCTTTTGAAATTTGGTGCAATACGTAGGGTATGGAATTGGGTCCAATTGAATCCAATGGTCATATAAAGCATTTGAATTAAGTAATAACTACTGGATTCAAAATAACTACTGGATTCAAAAGTTAAGAAGTTGTTAATCCCAAAGAAAAATTCCGTTGTTTTTATCCTTATCCCAAAAACAAAATTGATTTATATGATAACTCTTTGCATTTGGAAGTACTTTTTTTTCTGGACCAAAGCTCCCACCGCTTCTCTCTCTCTCAACTCTCAGCAGCACTGACCACACCAGAAAAACTTTTCCTGCTTCTCAAAGTTCAAATCCCAATTCTCAAATCTCTCTTTCTACTTTTTTTTTTTTTTTTTTTTCTCTCTCACAGATTTGAGATTTGAGACTTGAGATTCCATTCCATGAGCTCAGATCTTCCTAATGACACAAGAGCAAAAACACAACATACAAAACTCTCACAATTCCTTCTTTTAATCCAAAAAAGAAGAAATTCTTCACTCACACTCACACTCACACTCTTCCTTTGTCTCAATTCTCAAAACCATAATAATACCTCTATCTATCATTTCCTATTCTAAAAGTCAAGCAAGCATAAACCCAACAACACCAACACTATTCTATAATAAATTATTATTATTATAACCCAACTCCATTCATTCCCTTTTACCTTTTTCTTTTCTCCCATACCAAAACAAAACATCACTCACTCACACACACGCAAAGTGAGCCCACACAACAGCAACAGCAACAGCAACAATGTCCAAGATTTTCAGAGACAAAACCTTAGGAGGATCTTCCAAAAGACACAACATCAACATCAACATCGACTTCCAAGTTCCCATGCCCATGCAACCGGTGGAGCACCTACCCTCTCCATTCGGGGCTCCCAATCTCTCCGACTCGGAGCTCAGAGAAACCGCTTACGAGATCCTCGTCGGCGCTTGCCGGAGCTCCGGTACGAGACCGTTGACTTACATCCCTCAGTCAGAGAAGCCCGAAAGGGCTCCTACAGTTAGACCGTCGGCTTCGTTGCAGAGGTCGCTGACTTCATCGGCGGCAAGCCGAGTAAAGAAGGCGCTTGGGCTCAAAACGAAGAGGAGGGTTGCCGCAGTTGGAGGAGGAAGAGGAAGTGAGTCAGTGAGTCAGGGACGAGTGAAGAAGGCGGTGACTACTGGGGAGCTGATGAGGGTCCAAATGAGGGTTTCGGAGCAAACTGATTCCAGAATTAGGAGAGCCTTATTAAGGGTCGCTGCTGGTCAGGTCACCTCCAAATCCTTTTTCTTTCACTCTCTTTCTTTCTGAATTTTACATTTGGGTAATTGGCTGCTTCTTCTTCTGTTTATTTATTTATTTATTTTCTTACCGGTTTTGTGATTTGGATTCTCTGTGGAAGTTTAGATAATTGTGGAAAACAAACTTCCTTTTTTATACCTAAAAATATATTGAGCAAACTCAAGCGAGGACCATGTTTAGGGAGCACAATTTTGAATTTCTTTCTATATTAGTTTTTTTTTTTTGTAATTTAGGGAAATAAAGGAAAGTATTGAATTGAGAGAAATTAAAGGACGTTTAAAATAAAATAAAAAAAAAGTTTTGAACTTTCTCTCTTTTTTTACTTAAAAATAGTACTATTGATCTTGCTTTAGAACACTAATTTGGAGTTCTATTTTAGTTAATTGCTCGGTGTCAGCCTAGTTTCTTTAAGGTGGAAGCAAAGAATTATATGATTTTTATGTATAATTTTGGTACCATGACCTTGTCCAAAGGGGTGGAGAATATAATGTATTTCTCAATCATAAACTAATAACAAAAAATTAACTTAAACCATGGTTGTCTGTTACTTGTGTCCTTTTAGTCCAGTACAGTAATTTATTAAGATTCTATTTCATGAATCAGCTTGGAAGACGAATGGAGTCAATGGTTTTGCCACTTGAGCTACTCCAACAGTTTCGATCTCCAGATTTTCCTAATCAGCTAGAATATGAGGCTTGGCAAAGGAGGAATTTGAAGGTTCTGGAAGCAGGACTCCTTGTGCATCCTCACCTGCCGCTAGAGAAGACAAACACCACTGCACAGCAGCTTCGCCAGATAATTCGTGGGGCCTTAGAGAAGCCCATAGAAACTGGAAAACACAGTGAGTCGATACAAGTCTTGCGGGGTGTTGTAATGTCTCTTGCTTGCAGATCATTTGATGGTTCTACTTCTGAGACGTGTCACTGGGCAGATGGGTTTCCATTGAACCTCCGGCTCTACCAAGTGCTCTTAGAAGCATGTTTTGATATTAATGAAGAAACAACTATAATCGAAGAGGTTGATGAGGTTTTAGAACTCATAAAGAAGACCTGGGCAATCCTAGGATTGAACCAGATGCTGCATGATCTTTGTTTCTCATGGGTTTTATTCCAACATTATGTTGTAACTGGTCAAGTGGAAATTGACCTATTATTTGCATCCAATAATCTCTTGATAGAAATTGAAAAGGATGCCAAGGCAATAACAGATCCAGTCCACTCTGAGGTTTTGAGCTCTACATTGAGTTTGATATTGGGGTGGGCAGAAAAAAGGCTTCTTGCTTACTGTGATACTTTCCACAGTGGTAATATTGAATCAATGCAAAGTGTTGTCTCCCTAGGGGTATTATCAGCAAAGATATTGGTAGAAGATATCTCTCATGAGTATCATAAGAAGAGGAAAGAAATTAATGTGACCCGTGAAAGGGTTGAAACTTATATAAGATCATCACTAAGCACTGCTTTTGCTCAGGCAAGTTTCATTCATTCAGCATAATATCCCTAAGTATGAATATGAAACTGATATCCAACAACCCTTTGATCCTGAGATGTATATGGTAGGCTTTTTGACCAATCAATTAAAATTTTCAGTTGGTGAACCCTCTGTACACATTTGACTCCAGAAAATGATCTTTGTTACAATTTTTGTAATCTTGCAGAGAAGCTTTTGACTATTTCTAACATTTCTGTTACATGCTACCTAACCATATTCTTCATAGATAATAAGCATTCTATGAATTGCTCCTTTCTTCTGTACTCCTATGGTAGCAATCTCTCATTTTCTTGAATCTGTACTTCCCCCCTGCCTCCACAGGTGAACCTATTATTGGTTGAATTCCTTTTACTTGTCAGTCCCATTTGTAAATTGACATTTTTAATATAGTTCTGTTATTTCCTGAATTGATCTGACTCTTAAATATCTCTGTTGGCTGAAATTGATGATCTTGGTGATAAGCTTACTTATATGGTAAAAATTGTATGCTTGGTTGCCCTTTAGTCCATGGGGCTACAAACTATATGAGTGACTTTTTTGAATATATTTTCCTATATCTGGGTGCATATATTGTAAGTTTAGACAATGCACTTTGAGCTATATACTTTTTCCCAGTGACTTTCCTTTTTCCCCCCAGATTATGTTTGGATACATTTATATATATTTTAACAAGGACGCTTCTCAATTTTGCCTTGAAAAATATGACTCAAGGATCTGATTTGTCTATCTTAAGGCAGAAAAGGGAGAAGATGAACTCAGGCAAGCGTATATCTAAGAACCAGAACAGTTCTCTTCCTGCCCTTTCCATCCTTGCACAAGATGTTAGTGAATTGGCTCTTAACGAGAAAGAGATATTTAGTCCAATACTGAAGAGTTGGCACCCTCTTGCATCAGGTGTTGCTGTAGCTACCCTTCATTCTTGCTACGGGAATGAGCTGAAGCAATATATTACGGGTATTAGTGAGTTGACTCCTGATGCTGTACAAGTGCTGAGAGCTGCTGACACATTGGAGAAAGATCTTGTGCAGATTGCAGTTGAAGATGCAGTGGACAGTGACGATGGTGGGAAGTCTATCATACAGGAGATGCCTCCTTATGAGGCTGAAGCAGTTATGGCCAATCTGGTAAAGTCATGGATAAAGACAAGAGTTGACAGACTGAAGGAATGGACTGACAGGAATCTGCAACAAGAGGTATGTGATGGAAAGTTCTTGTTTCTCAAAACAATCCGAGTCAATTCACATCTGAATTTCAGCCAGCACCTGCTGATTAGGATGCAACTTTGATATGCCTTTAATATTATGTAAATTGGATGTGATTTTTTTTCTCATTTTTATGTGATATAGATCAATATCATCTGAAATTCAGGAGGATGTCATTCTCTATGCATGCATATATGTGCTTGCCTGCACACATTTCACCAATCATTTCTTAGGAAGAATAATGTGATTCTTATCTTTTCACTAGTTGTCCTGTCCATGACTAAACCTTGATGTCGTCTTTTTTATAGGTATGGAATCCACAAGCCAACAAGGAGCGATTTGCTCCTTCTGCTGTTGAAGTTCTAAAAATCATAGATGAAACTTTAGAAGCATTCTTTCTGTTGCCAATTCCTATGCATCCAGTCTTGCTTCGAGAATTGATGACTGGTTTTGACAGATGTCTTCAGCATTACATATTGAAGACTAAGTCTGGCTGTGGTATTATTCTATGCCTGTGAGAGACTGATGCATTTATGTTTAATTTATTAATCTCTTTAATGATTACCAGTTTTCTTCTGTGATCTGCAGGAGGCCGAAGTACTTACATCCCCAGTATGCCTGCTCTGACTAGATGCTCAACAGGATCAAAGTTCCATGGTGTATTCAAAAAGAAGGAAAAATCACAAATAACACAGAAGAGGAAATCCCAAGTTGAAACACGTAATGGGGATAACTCCTTTGGGATACCCCAGCTGTGTGTTCGCGTAAATACTTTGCAGCAGATTCGAACAGAATTGGGAGTTTTAGAGAAGAGGATGATTGCTCATCTTGAAAACACTGAATGTACTCTCACTGAGAGTATTGCAAATGGGACAGGGAAAAAGTTTGAACTTTCAAAAGCTGCATGTGGGGAAGGGATCCAACAACTCTGTGAGGCAATGGCATATAAGATAATCTTCCATGACCTAAGTCATATTCTTTGGGATGGCTTGTATGTTGGGGAAGTTTCTTCTTCTAGGATTGATCCCTTCCTTCAGGAGCTTGAGCAATATTTGGAGATTGTTTCATCAACAGTGCATGACAGAGTCAGAACGCGTGTTATTACTGACATAATGAAAGCTTCTTTTGATGGGTTCCTGTTGATTTTGCTTGCTGGAGGCCCTTCTCGTGCTTTCACACAACATGATTCTGAAATAATAGAGGAGGATTTTAAGTTTCTCACAGAACTATTTTGGTCCAATGGGGATGGATTGCCAGCTGATTTAATAAATAAGTTTTCAACTACTGTTAAAAGTATCCTCGCTTTACTTCACACTGATACTGAGAGCCTAATTGAGCAATTCAGACGTATGATTCTTGAGATTTATAGCTCCTCTGCTAAATCAAAGCTTCCGCTGCCTCCAACTTCTGCTCAGTGGGATCCAACTGAACCAAACACAATTTTACGAGTTTTGTGTTATCGGAATGATGAGATGGCAGCAAAGTTTCTTAAGAAGACTTACAATCTGCCCAAGAAATTATAACAACTTTGGGTTGTGAAGAGAAATGCATTTATGGGCAAGAAATGTTGCTAGGTCATGTCTGCCTTTTCCAGTACATATTACACCAACTAGATGCTAAGAACTCCATCTCCTATGGGGGACTAATATTGTTGGAGGAAAATTATAGCTCCTGTATAGTAATCTATTGGCTGCATTCCATTTGTTTAGGGCCTCACTAGTCAGTTATGGGAACCTCGTGGGAGCAATGGACTTGCTCCTAGGTTTATGATTAATAAGTTTGGGAATGTATTATGCAAGAGGAAGGGTGCAGATTGAAGTTTTATACTTTCCCATAAGATTTAGATCCCATGAAGGCAATCCTTGTGTCCAAACTACCACATAAGCATTTGTTTCGCATGGTGAGGTTCTTCAGCTCCCTTTGGTTATATTTCTTATGTTTCACACTGCCTAAATTGGCAAATTGCAAAATAGTAGAAAGAGAAAGGTTTGATAATAGGATGGTATTGTTTTTACTTCTTTGTTTGGGCATAAGTAACAGGTAGTCTTATCAGATGATTGAAGCATTATATTTTGTATAAATTTATTATTAAAGTGTTCAGAATTTAGGCAAATAATGTGGATTGTCTGTGGTAGTAATTTTTTGGAAAACCATAACAGAAATTTGCCCTCTGTAACAGCTGTTCCTGCACTGTGTTGTTACTCTCTCAGGGTTTGGTCCACTCACTTGATTGTGTCCCCGTGTTAATCAACTCTAGGTCTAGGCTGATACTGATTTGGAGAAGCTGCTAGCCATTAGAGCCACTCATAGCCGACACTTAACTGATCTAACCAGTTAACATTTTCTGGCATCGTGGCTTGATACGGATGGAACATAATGACATTATTAACCAACAGAGCTTGGGTAATAAGTATTGGGATTGGATAGGAAAGAACTAAAATTGAAAATCTTGCTAATCGTTATTTACCTATCCCAGGACTTGGAAATGCCATTGATCAGTAAAGCAGATGGTGATGTCAGATTAATTAAAATTAATCCAGATCTCGGGTGGTACTTAACCCAGTAAATTTCCCATACCTACCAAGGAGGGTAAACAAATCTTAAATCAGTGTGATTTGGTTTTGTTTAGACTTCGATATTGGTTTCAATTCTTATTCTTATATAGTATTAGTACACACGCGTGTCAAGAATCTATTCAGTTAGCTAGGAAAAGGAATAAACACGTGTCTAAAAAGAAACCGTCCTTTAATGAGCCTCAAAAGCCACAAGCTCAAATATATCACTAAGCATTCTCAAAAAGAGGGAAAAATAAAAATGTATCACTAAGCGCCATGCTCAAACAACTAATGCAAAATTGTTCTCTTCCATCTGCTCCACCCGAATGTTAAAGATGAGAAATTACAGGATATATGAGGCTGCAAAATCCTTGACCGGTCATTTGCATTTCTGTAATAGTACTAACCATGACAGCTCAATCCTTCTCCATCGGCTCCAACATACATTTATCAACTACAGCAACTGAATTTAGAAAATGCCTATCAGATAAGATAAATGAGATCTTCAGTGCCAAGGATTCTTCCTTTGTGTTTCGCTTCGTTTCGTGCTAGTTGTTGAGCTTGCTTTCTGTTAAGACCAAAATAATTAAAATCAGTTACGTTGATAAGATTGGGCAAGTATCTCAAAGGCATATGACAACCTTGTGAGGAGGAATAATACGTACCGATCTTGATTTCTTGGCCTTTCCCCGGATCCTGTTCTTCTGAGGTTTCAGTTTGTATATGCGAACCATCCAATGATGAGTTGTGAATACCTAAATTGTTTTAAAAGGTCAACAATGTCAAATTAGAAAAACTAATGGCACTTCACATGAGAAAACACCACTTGAAAAAATTTCCTGGTTAAACCAATATCACTAATGCTCATAAATTATTGGCCTGGAAAACTGAGAATAAGCACCTGCTTACAGTACCTATTCTTTTATGGATAAACTGCTTAAGACAATAACATTTTCAAAAGTAAGACCACGCTAGTATCACAAAAATTAATAATATCAAACCATGAAGAAGAGGCGAATAAAAATAGAAAAGGGGCCATAATTTATTATGTGACAAACAAAGACACCAACTTATTGCCAATGTTCTATACCCCCTTGTGGCCACAGTTTTGAGTATGGAAGCACAGAAGTTAAAGAAAAACAGATGTTTAAACTGTTTAATGTTTGTGGATCAAAATGCTTCATTTCAGCATCCACTACATGCAGGACTTGTGGATATAACTACTAAAAACATGCCCTAGCAAAATTAGACATCTAAATCATATCGAGACGTACGATACTAAGGAATTTTTTGATAGGTGATGTACAATACTAATGATATTGGAGAACAGACTTCTTTTAGAAACCAGATGTTAAAGATCAACTGACCTCTTCAAAATGGGTGAGTTTGAAATGTTTCTTTCCAATTTCTGTTCGCCTGACCCTATCAAAGGCTTTACCATCTGTCTCCACAAATCTGTAGTAAACAGGCAAAATAATTAAAAGATCAAACAGTCAAACAAATTTCATCTCCACGTACAAACAACAAAAAAGTTCACAGCAAAACCACACCTGTAATATGAGAGTTTATACATGAGGCAATTAAGCATGGTTGGAGTGGCCTGAGAATCAATCCGATACTGACCATCTCTCTATAAACAGAAGGAAAATAGTTAAAGACATTGATAAATCAACTAAATTACTTGTAAGCTAACAATATCATTGTTCGTTCCCCTCCCCCCTCCCCCAAAATATAACAAAAACCACAGCCACAGCCACACACAAAATGGAGGTTTAAGACTCGTTTGTTAGTGATAATAACTTACAAGGTAATCAGGTTCCTTGATATGAGGAAATACACCGCCTCCAATTCGAACCATCCACAGGAACTTATTGATATCATCACTCGGGTAGCCAACAAGACCTAGAATTAAAGACAGACATAGGAATAAAGTTTCTTTATTTATCTTTTAAGTAAGATAATCTCAGTATACATGTCAGAAATTTACCTCCAAAGACAACAAGAACATATTTCACATCTAAGGAGTCAAAAATTTCCCAAGCTGCCTTCTCAGGAGAAGACATGGCAGTACCAACAGTTGCAATATGTGTGTTATTCCAGGTATTATTGTCAACAATGACAGTACGATTAGCCATAGCAGTAGTTTGGTACCCATAGTCCCACCAAGATGCAACCTGAAAGAAGTTTCCAGCAAGAATTAGTGTCACCAAACATCTTATTTTTGGTCAGTAATACAAATGTTAAACGGAAGAGAAGAAGTGCAGTAAAAGAAAGGAAAAGACAGATGTGAAACTCACTTTGTCATCCACCTCAGTGTTATGGCTCAACCATGAATAAGCCTCTCGAAAATCATCAAAAACATGAAGACCATCATGCGAATAAGATGTTAGAACAATAGAAGGAGCAGAATAAGCTTCAGCAGCTGCCCAGACAGAGTGAACCTAAAAAAAGAAAGATACTCGTTATCAAGAAAAAGCTTTTAAAAATAAAGAGAGTTTAGTACACAAATGTAAGAAGCAACTCTCCTCTAAAACAATTATATTAAATTATATAAAATAGAATATAAGAAAATTATATTTTTTTAAGTAAAATATATAGATATTTCAATTCAGTCTAAAATTTCACTACAGTAATATTTAATGTCTAACATAAAGCTTGCAGATGGATGTTTGTAAACCTATGACTAATTTGACATTTATTTATTTAAATAACATCCTGACTAATCTATTGAGGCTCCATAGCCAACCCAAAATTTTGGGACCAAGGCTTGGTTGTTGTTATTGTTTATTTGATAAAAGGCTGGCAAGATGAAGACTTCAGAATTATTATATGAAAATGGGTTGATATGTTAAAAGTTAAATTGACAGTAATCAAACAGTTTTCTATTAAGTATATATTAATTGAATTAAAAGTAGGGGAAAAAATAATATAAATTCTTTACAGAAAATTTCTTATAGATGGAGAAAGAAGACAGTTCCATTACCACATAGAAGGCACCCAGCAAAATTAGCAAGAGAATGGCAATGATAGATGCCTCAAAAGGTAAAACCAGTAGCCTCTTCTTAATTTGGGCCTTAACAGAAGGCTTTTCCACATGCTCCTTTTCCTTCTTCCTATTCTTTTTTGAGGGTCGTTCCTTCAATGCCTCTTCATTTTTGTCAGTCTTTGCAACCTCATTTTGCGCTACAACACCTTCAGAACTAGTATCCCCTGCCTTAATGGCCAAAAACAGAAATGGATTTTAGTCCTGATTAAATTTATTGAGGACAGATGAATGTAAATGGGCAGTATAGCATAAAGAAACAAGCTTACATCAACTTGGGAATTTCCTTTTACTCCAGGTAACTGAAATTTGATTGATCGTGTAAAAACATCAAAAGATGCTGAGAGAGCAATCCCAGACATGATGCATGCTGCTGGAGCGAGTACAAGCATAAGCCGCACCTGTAACATTAACCAAAACAGTAATGATGGACATAGAAAAATAAAAATAGAAAGAAGAAAGACAAAAAGACATCAGCTCCCAACATTGTCTCACCATGACTCCAGAAAAATAAACTGATGTCACAATATAAAGGATCACAAAGGAGCTTGCATCAGACAGGGGCGAGAAGCATGCCTACCAACGGATACACACCATGTTAAAGATGTTATAAGTACATATAACATAAAGCAAACTTGCCTTACAAATTTATTACTTACAATAATGCCAGCAGGAACCAAGAATGCCAAGACATTAATGTCCATAAAATAAGAAGGCCAAGTAGGAGGTTGATGCTCACTAACACTAGCAATAATTGGAATGTACTTGCTTGCATATGTTCTGTAAAAACACGAGCAAAATAGAAAATAAAGAATGGTGCATGCCAATTTATACCTATGAATATTAAAGCCATGATAAACAATATTCCAAATTTAAGAAATATATCTAATAATGTTAATCTAATTTTATTTCAACACTACACGTAAAAAATAAGGATTAGATAGATTAGATGAAGAATTTGGGAAAAACAATAGAATGATAAGCATGTCAAACAGTTCTTTTGCAACTCAGAGCAAAAGAATGAGCTATTATTGAGTCAGGTTGCACCAACCAAGTTCAACCCTAATTACAAAATTTGGTTGCTATCATACTTATATCATCACAGAGGACTTGGGTAACTATACAAAGATGTGAAATGTGAACTAGGTACTTACGGATCAAGCAGACTCAAACTTCGTCCACTCCATCCCTTTGTCGGACTTGAAGCTACCAGTGCTACAAGTACTGCTATCACAGCACAACACACTACCCTGAGGAATAAATAATGCAAAAGGAATGGAGATCAAATGAGTGCTCTGTCAACCATGAATATATTAAAGAAACTGAATAACAGAAGCTTACAGGCCAATAGATACAACAAGGGTAACAGCAACTTTGAACATTTTTGGAGAGAGAATCCCTTTGATATAATACACAAGAGCCACCACATGGATAATAATGAAAACCTGCAGGTGAAAATTAGCAGCAAGAAATCATGATCGTGATGTGAAAGAAATAAAAGCAAAATGGTGCAAAATGTAGGAGAGAACAAATCTTGTGGAAAACCCGAAAAAAAATAAATAAATAAATAAATTTCAACTATCCAAAAAAGGGCTGTTTGAAAGAGTTGTACAAAGCGGTGGGGGTGGGGGAGAGGAAGTTCAAGAAAGCTGTACTTTGAAAAAGTGTGGTCTCAAAACAGGATTCCAAATGGACGCTTAGTGGACAACATCAACTAAATACCATCAAGCATTTTATATTAACTGTCTTAGCGACATCTTTCAAACAATTACTACTTCATGTCACTTAGTCCTTATGAAACTTTCCATGTTTGCAACACATCTGAATTTGGAAATGCTGCTGGCCTTCAAAGCATTGTTATAAATAGTAAGGAAAATGTTGTTTCAACTCCAGAATTTGTTTCTTCACCTCCACCCCCTCTCATGGGCCCCAAACCTAGTGAGGGGTGGTGTTGAAGAAACAAATTATGAGCTGAAATAGTGCTCCCCTAAAATCATTTAGTCATAAAATATAACTCCTATGAGTGGCATAACCAGATATGTAGACTCGATGGTCCCAGCCACAAATCTGAAGAAGCGGCTATAGATTTCTAACAAGAACCAATAAATAGGCCAAGCAAAAGCAGTCAGACATGGAAAATCATGATGTAAACAAATTAACACTATAATATTTATAAAAATAAAAAGGCTTATATCATAGCTGATTATCAGTGGAGAAAAACACTCACCAAAAATGATCCAAAATGTTCTGATGTCAAGACTGCATTGAATCCAACAACAGGCACCAATGAAGCTAACAACGTTCCCAAGACAACCTGCATTGGAAAAGTTAAAATTCTGACAAGAACCAAGCAAATTTTTTATGAATCAAAAAAAATAAATAAATAACTAAAAAATCCCAGCTATATAACCTAGGGTTCTAGTCAAGGAAATCGATAGGACAATTTGTGACCTGTATCAGTGATGTTAGTAGTTCCAACACAGATATGAATCAGACGTTATTCTATGATCAATAATGGCACACATTCTTTAATCATTTGTAATGAATGCTATAGATACTTACAAGGGGAGCATATGCAATGTACAGTCGAGAAGAATAGCGACCAGTTACAATGCACAGAAGAACGTGCATCGGTATAAGGTTAATAATAAAGGTGTATCCTCCCCAAGAGCAAACCTGAAAGAAATAATATTTTTCCAAACATAAATATCGGGGAACATGGATAAGGAGCTGAACAAGAATAGCACACAAACCTTTGACTATGTTTGTTATAGCTTATTGGTCGACTTTTCAAAGCCTCACTTTTTCCAAGTACAACTGTACTTTTACCCAACTTATCTTTTAAGCAAAATAGGACAATGAAAATGGGCCATACCAAATGCACGCTTACCATGTAAAAGTATGCTATGGCATTTAAAGTGGCATAGAAGAGGGATCCTGTATTCAATGTCTGCAAATAAATATCTGTAGTCAGAAAACAATCATCACATAGAAACTGCAGTAGTACATCGGAAAACATTAACCAATGAACAAAATCATATTATTCCTAAAACAAACATTATTTTATTAAAAATAAAAATGGTAAAACTATTAGCCGGAAACTACAGCTAATTATTTCCTAAACAAATATCTCTTTAGAAACAAATACAATACCACAAAAATGTAGTGTGATTTTAACAAAGCCTAACCTTTATATAAAGGAAAAAGGTGAAGATCAAGGCAAATATAGCTACGGCTTCATTGTCATAGCTGCCAGCCACAGATCGGGATATATATGATGGAACCTGAAAATGAAAATACAAAAGAGAACAACAGACATTATGTGCTTGTCATATTTGTGTTGCAAATAATTATCAGTCATAATATGCAATGGTTCTGCACAATCAAGAGAAACTTGCATTTACACTAAAGCCATATTAAAAAATAATTCACAAGTAATATAAAGACAGGGAACATGAACATATTTCAAGAACAATCACAACCCCCCCCCCCCCCCCAACCCCTTCAAAAAAAAAAAAAAAAACTTAGTTTAAATTCCCAAGAAACTTTCAATCACATGGTCTTACACATAAATCATAAATCAGCCTTCATATTAACATTGATACAGTGCTTTTTTCCCCTTTTTGATGATATGCTTTTAAGCAAAAAACCACAACTACTTATCAAAAAAAAAAAAAAACCAGCAAATAACCACAACACACCCCACCTCCTTACTACTTCATCCCAGGCCCAGGGGAACACATAAACATGTACATATGTTGCTATTTTGTTCATTTAGTGACTTTTGTTTTGGGGTTTTCACCTTTCAGACTAAGATCAGAATTTCTAAGAGAAAAGAGTAAGAGATGTTAAGATATCTCAATTGAAAGACAAATACATAGCAAAAGAAACAGGATAAAACAATCATAGATCAAAATTATGTAGGATAAGTCAGAAGAAATGACTTTCTTGTGCTGCAGTTCTAAGTCTTAAAAAAATCAACTACAAGAACAACTTGCAGAGTTACAAATACCCGCTGTATAATTTACCATGGCCAAAAGAACCGCTGCTGTCAGTCCAGCACCAGCACCCTTAACTTCCTATAAAGAAGGGTAATTTACAATCATCATCTAAGCTAAGGTTAAACACAAATTCTGAGAACACAGGTTTAGGTCAAAATAAATACCTTAGTCAGAAGATAAGTAGCCCATGACGCAAAAGCAGAAAATATAGGTGCAGTAAATACACACACAGTCTCCACAGACAGAGGAATGTTCAACGAATTCAAAATCCTGCCATTATAGAGTAATTTCTCAAACTTAGTAACAGCATATGACTCAAACATAGCTACTACTTCAAGCATTGTTAACATGGGAAAACCATCAACAGATGGTAAACCAAATCCAGTAGCAAAATAGAACGACAAAATTAACTACAAAATAACTTCTTACTAAAACTCTCGAATACCCACCAATATAAGGTGCCTGCGGTCAATGTCAATCCGGGGTAAACAGTTCCGCCAATAACACGACCAAGAGGATACCTTGCGAAAAGTGAAACAAACAAGGTCGCTTAAGAACTGTTAAAATAAGTACCTCACTAAAAGGGTAAAAAAGCACACAAGAACTTTGTAATGAGAGTTTTTGTTTTTTTTTCCTAATGAATAAGAATCAATCTCCACTATATAGGAGAAAATAATTACCAAGTCCGATCGTCAAACCAGTTCCAAAAGTCATATATTCCATTCTTTGTCAGGTACTGTAATAAAAAAATAAAAACGAGGACGTCATCTTCAACTTTGCTTTACACATTATGAGAACATAATGCAATTTATTAATACAATACCAAACTTACATAATAAAGTTCAACATAATAGTGAAAAGTTTTCGAGTAATCAAAAAGCAAAGCCAAATCAAATCAACGGAAAACAAACCTGAGTGACTCTATAATTGAAATAAGGATCAAACTCGTGAATAACACTCTCGTACTTTATAACCTGCAGATTATTCCACAGAACAATGTTACAGCAAGCACTAACCCATACACATAAAAAGCAAAAAATTCTAGAAAGACACAGACACACTGTTACTTTCCGTTTGGCTGGTGAGAAAATGTAAGAACACAAAGGAAATGAAAAATTCGACCTAAATTTCGATTAGTCGGGCCTAAGAATCATACTGCAACTGCATCTATTTTAATTTTGCTAAATTACACATACAATCAATCCCTAAGCCGCATAGAGCATTTCCTAAATGCTAAGAGAAATAGGAAATTACTCATGAATTAGTGTTAGACGGAAAAAATATGATAAAGTGAGTGTTTTCCCTCATTTTCGAAGCAACCAAACGGAGAAAATTGTAGAATTGAAAAGTATGAAAAGATCGGATCTATGAGGTTAAGAAGAGCTTACGGAGAAAAGTCGGATCGAGAATGCGAGAACGCCGATCAGGAGGAGGATGAAGAAGGAGAGAACATTTCCGAAAGCGTATCTTAAGGCGGTTCCGTTTGAGGTCTCCGAGGCCGCCATTGACGGCCAAATCGAGCTCTGAGTTAAGTGCGAGAGAAAGAGAAAGAGAAAGAGAAAGAGAAAGAGTGAGGTTGGTTTTGCAGGTCGTGTGGGTCTAGACCGTAGACGAAGAGAGCAGGGGAAGACTTTGTAGCTGTGGAGGTTTTAATTTTGATAGTATTACGAAATTGCCCCTGCGTTCCAAATGACAATGATGGGTCTCGGTGAAATGACAAATCTGTTCTTTTCTGCTTTTGACGTGGCGGATTTTTATTGGTTTCTCTTGGACAGGGCTCGCCATTGGTGATGAACACCCTGGCTTGCCATTGTGGTGTGATCTTATTGGAAGGACTTTTGTGATCTGCTTGATACTCAGGACTCTGGACTCTGGACTCCTCAAGTCTTTACAAATGTGTGGAATCTGTGTAATGTGGTGGATATTTCCAATTGTTCTCTGTTTGGATAAATATGAGTTTTCCTTTAAATGGACCATTATGAGTTTGTTGTTGTTTTGTTCCTATTTTTGGGTCCAAACTCCACGGGGATGAGATAAAGATAATATCCTAATTAGTAATTACACCATACGCTTGTGATTCGACAAATTTTATACGTTTTATGATCTATGGCAATGGTACCATTTTACAAGGGGTGTCCAAACCAATCACTGATAGAACTTCCCAATGCCAACTCGCAGCC
Organism: Quercus lobata; assembly: GCF_001633185.2. Classification (NCBI taxonomy): domain Eukaryota; kingdom Viridiplantae; phylum Streptophyta; class Magnoliopsida; order Fagales; family Fagaceae; genus Quercus; species Quercus lobata. The sequence continues at coordinate 42,177,753 of NC_044905.1, read as the reverse complement.
GCAGCCCACTCAATTCGAAACTCCAGTCGGTTTGCCTCCAAGTACCAACTCCAGCAGGTCAAGTAGCAGGTTTTCTTCTCCAAAAACCAACCAATGATATACTGGAATCCGATGACCTCCACCACCGACCGAACTGACCAACATTTATCAGAGCTTGAAACCGACTCGACTTGTTCATGTCGGTGGTCGATTGTGGGTCTCTCCACTTGCCACCTAATATGAGCAGGTCAAGTTCAGGTTAAGTCCAAAATGAACCAACTCAACCCGTGAATACGCTAGGTAACAACATGCAGTACTATGTTTCATGTGCAAAATATTAAATCATGAGCAAAGTTACCAATCAAACAATGGGTTATTTGCTTAAATTCATGAAAATTTAGTTTCACATCAAATAAAAAGTTGTGAGTATAAAATAAAAAATAAAAGTATTGGTATAGGTGCTACATGTGGGGATGACAATTTTGCCCCGTCCCATCCCATATTAACTACAATTTATGGTTATAATGGATATTATTAAGGACAAAATTTGGCTACAAACTTAGTTGTAACTTTAGGCTACAACTTTCACTAAAAAAATTAACATGACTACATATTTTGAAAATCTAACCATTGAAATGCATGTTCTTTATATTCTTGAAATAAGTATCAAATTTCATGTTAATCAAATATTATTTACTATTTGATGGATAAACTTATTTTTTTATGTATAATTTTAAACTACAAAAATTTGAAATTTGAAAATTTGATTGATGACATAGCTATTGATCTTTGATCTTCTTAAAATTTTGCATGAAGGTATAAGAAGAAAATATAATCTAATGGTTGATTTGTCAAAATTTACATTCAATAAAAAAAATATTGAATGGAGATGTAACCTTAGTCTACAATCAAGTTTGTTGTCAAACTTTGTCTTATTATTAATGCAATTTTTAATATTGATTGCATTAAAAAATGATAAGATAACCTTAACATTATAGTTAGTCCTTTTTGGTAATTTGCACTTGAAATAATAATTTAGACCCATTTTATCCAAATTCTTAACTGTGATTTTTAAAAAATAGAAAATTGACATTTTTGGCCAATGCTTTATATGTGATTTTAAAAATTGTGTTGCTCCGTTTGTTTTAAAGTAAAATATTTTCAAACGTAAAATGTTTTGCATGTAAAACATTTTTAATAAAATATTTTCATTTGTTTCGTATGACAAGTAAAATAAGCATTTTTAAAAATCGTGTCACTCCATTTGTTTTGAAGTAAAATATTTTCAGGTGTTAGGTATGACAAATAAAATTTCTCAAGCAAACCACCAAAGCCGATGGCTCAACATTGAAGTCACCAATGCCGGAGGTTCAATGATTGGACTGCTAGAACCAACAGTCAAAGCAATGGCTCTTGTGACCAGACTGCCAATAATCACCATTGGAGAGGTATTTCCGGTGACCAAACCACCAATACCAGTCGACAAAAACGACATCTTCAGTTACCAGACCTCTAGCATCGATTGCAGTGCAATGTCTTTGGCCACCAAACAGCCATCACCGATCGCCGATGCGCATTGAATCTGGCCATCGAACCATTGGTGAGGCGTCTCTAGCCACTAGACCGTCAACACCGGTCGCTGAAGCAAAGTCACCAGACACCAGGCCTCTGTCACTTGTTGCTGGAGCGATGTCTCTGATCACCAGATCAGTGAACTAGCGACCAAATAGGCGAGGGGAAGCCATTGTATGTTTTTGGAAAATGTTTCACCAAATTTTCAAAAGCAAAATATTTTACAACTTTTTATAAAGGATTTTATGGTCAATAGAAAATATTTTACATGTTTGACTATATTTTACCCGCAAACAAACACCTGAAAATGGAAAAATATTTTCTGCCAAAACAAACAGCACATTTTAAAATCACTATTTTAAAAAAATGCACTTTTTAAAACAACTAACCCAAATGGACATAACACATCGCACACTCGTATGAGGTTCATATTCTTAGTTCTTATTTAATTTTCTGTCCCACTCCTTTCATTTTAATGTTAGTGTTTTAATTCAAAGGTTTTGTTATTTGTGTCCCCACATTTCTAATACTCGTTTTTTGTTCATGGCAGTCAAAATTTTCATCAATAAATTTTTTTTTTTTTTTTTTTTTGTGTGTGTGTGTGTTAATTTTATGTGTTTCAGTATTGGGTTTAAATTTCTTTGTTGTTTAATTATGTTTTGAGCATGGTCAACTTTATTTAATTTGTTCTATTAGAAAATATTTGATCTTTATGCTCTGTTTTGTGCTCCTAAAATTGAGTCTTCTGGCTGAATATTACTAAATCTCAAGTTTATTTGCGTTATGGGCATTGTTTCAAGTTATTTAAGGATTTGAGGAAAGAGAGTGAATTTCAGCAACGATATTGCTGAAATTCTAACAAAAGTATGAGAGAGAAAGAGAAAAAGTGGGATAGAGAAAATTTTGAATTTCAGTAATCTCATTACCGAAATTCCTGTTGCCCAAACATGCTGACAGAATGGGTGTGAAGTGCTCAAAGTGTGCTAGTGCTAGTTGGGTGCCCAAAGGAAACCAATTGTGGCAATGCCATTGCTGAAATAAGAGGGGGGGGGAATTTGTGGCAATGCCATTGCCGAAAATGGGAGGAAAAAAAAAATAGTGGTTGCCAAAAATTGGGAAGGAACTAAAAAAAAAAATATGTTACTTCCACAATATTTTTACATCATCTTCACAACAAATCACAGGTGATTAGTTATTATTAGTTCAAATTTGAATTTAACACTTAGATTACTTTTTTAATCCAATAATAACAACCAGTAACAACCTGCCACTTAGGATTTGTTGTAAAAATGTTGTAAAAATTATGTGCACATATCATTTCTCAAAAAAAAAAATTTGTGGAATGGATTTGTGGCAATGGCATTGCCGAAATAGAAGGAAAAAAAAATTGTTGCAATTGATTTGTGGCAATGTTATTGCCACAAACCAATTACAACAATTTGTTTTCCCTCCTATTTTGGCAATGCCATTGCCACAAATTCATTCCCACAATTTTTTCCCCCTCTATTTTGGCAATGCCATTGCCACAAACCAATTGCAACAATTTTTTTTCCCTCCTATTTGGGCAATGCCATTGCCACAAATTCATTCCCACAATTTTTTTTTCCTCCTATTTCGGCAATGCTATTGCCACAAATTTATTCTCACAATTTTTTTTCCCTCCTATTGGTATAGGGTGGTTATGTTTGTAATAGTATGGAGATCCTATAATCTTGGTCATGCTATGTTGGGTGGTAACTAAAGTTGTGATTCCAATTGGGTTGATATGAATAGGTTTAACCGATTTTTTGGGATGTGTACATTTTGCTTCTAAAAATGTCAATGCAACTAAAGAGTGGTAGTACTTGTGCACTACTTTATGGGTCTACTTTGTAGTTTGATATCCTAGGCTGCTGTTTTATTGTCTTATTTTTGTGAATGCATGTGTTGCAATGGCTGATATTTTACACTGGTCCAAAAGTAAAAGTTTATCATGAAAACATGCATTAATGTACAAGAAGATGGACTACTCTGATTGATTCCTTTCGATTTTTTACATGCAGGGTGTTGCTGATCGTGTTTGTCTCGATCTCATTCCAACAAGTGAGGGTAGCTGGGTCATTGCTATAAGGGCATTAAGGTAATTGCCAATACTCTGTATATGGTTCCATTCAATCACTTGTTTTTTTGTTTTGTTTTGTGGTCCAAAATGTCTTCAACTTCCAGGAAATGTTTAAGACTGCATTACTTCCAATTTTTGTTATTTACCTTTCAAAATGTTTAAAATTTCTAAGTATCCTTTCATTACATTGTTTCTTGTTGCTGTTTCATTTTGTAGTTTGAAACATCTCAAACGTCCAGGAAATGTTTCGAATTCTGAACAACCTCAGTGTTAAAATTTCCATTCTTGGCTTAGGTTTTGTTTCCAAATATACATTAATTTCCACGAGATTCTTTCTTATCCAAGGCATGTGGACTAGAATTTTAAAGTTTCAAAGAGTTACTCACAATGTGGTCACAATCTGACAGTTTGGTCGTTTTTACAATCTCTAGGACACTAGATTTAGCATCTTAGTATATTGCATTCTTTTATGTCATTGTACAGGTTGTAACTCTTCTTATTTAATTTTTTGGCTAATTGGTTGTAAAGCTAAATTGTCTGTTTGTGTGTTCAATTCTAACTAATTGGAGTTTTTATGAATGTTGGTTAGCTGTCTTTTGTGCAATTTTGATATGTCATTTGCTTTTTGGCTTTAATTAATGTCGGTAGTTGGGAAGGGTTAGTATATTAATCGCAGTTTCGATTGCAGCAATGATGTTCATTAAGTTATATTATGGTGATACTTTTATTTGTCTTGTAAAGTTGTTAACGCTGGCTATGAAGTTGTTTCTTTTATTTGATTTTAGTTTTAGTCATTACTATAACCATGAAGTGGCATTTCACTAGCAAGCCAAATACTTTCTAAGTTTTATATTCTTATATAATAGATTGCACAAAACACACTGAATTGTAATAGCTTAGTGTATCTATGCATATCATGGATTGTAATAGCTTTGCTGTCATGGGATAATTTTATTAGATGGATAGACAAGAGAATAAAAGGAGACGTGTATTGCAAATTTGGGATTGGAGACGTGGATTATGGGATTGGGAATGGAGATGTCGAATGGCAATTGCTTATGAAGTTTGTCTTGTTGCCTATTGGTTAATACTTTGAAGGCGGCCTCAAAGGAGACAAGTAACTTACTCAATTAGTAGTTTGAGTTTAGAAAGATGAAGTGTTCACGATGAACTAATGAGAGAGATAATTGAAAATAAAAAGTGTCGTGATATTATACGCATAAGGCCTGGAGCTTTTTTACATTTGTGTAACATGCTACGTAAAGAAGGTGGCCTCCAACCAACACAACGAGCAACGATTGAAGAACAAGTTGCCAAATTTCTTTACATATTATCACATGGTGTAAAGCATCGGGAAATATCTTCTTCTTTTTTTCCGTCACTCTAGTGAGACTATAAACTGTCATTTCCATCAAGTATTAAGATCTGTGATACAACTAGAAGAGAAGTTTCTTAAACAACCTGATGGATCTCAAACTTCAGTAGAAATACTCAACAGTTCTAGGTTCTTCCCATATTTTAAGGTTAAAAAAAAAACATTATTATACTCTAATAGCTTAATTGTGGTATATATAAAGATTTTAATATATAGAAGTAAGTACTCAACAATTTTTGTTCTTCCCATGTTAGATTTGCATTGGGGCAATTGATGGAATGCACATTGAGGCAAAAGTTCCTATTGAAGATGCACCAAGATATCGTGGTAGAAAGGACTACCCAACACAAAATGTGCTAGCGGCATGTACATTTGATTTAAAATTTACATATGTTTTGCCTAGATGGGAAGGAACTGCATCAGACTCAAGAAATTTAAAAAATGCATTAAGTAGACGCGATAAGCTAAAAGTCCCCCAAGGTAATTTTGTTAGGAAAAAAAAATATATATATATATATATATTTATATATATATATATATATATATAGCCATTAGTGTATAACAACATAATGAAGCATGTCATTCCTATAGGTAAATATTACCTTGTTGATGCCAGATTCATGTTGAGGAGCACACTTCTTGCACCTTATAGAGGAGTTCGTTATCACTTAAAAGAGTATTCAAGAAGTCCACCACAAAATCCTAAAGAGTTATTCAACCTTTGACATGCATCCTTATGCAATGCGATTGAAAGAGCATTTGGAGTCTTGAAGAAAAGATTTCCTATTGTTAACGTGTATAGTGTTGTGGGCTTTAGGCCCAACTAGATTACTTGTATAACAAATATTCTTGTACTACACTCTTACTTATACTACACTCATTCGTGTAGATTTCATTTTTGTAGTCCGTTTTTGCATATAGGTCATCTTCTTGTTGCAATAATCATCGCCGAAAATCCAACAAACGTTTTTACAATTTTTACAAGCGTTTTGTCCACAATATTGAGACTTGCTATCATCGCAACAAATCAGCTGTTTCAATTTTTGTTGCTACTGTTGCTAACGCTGAGAGTGTCCAACCAATGGCTCCCGTCTCTTCACAGTCTCAGTCTTCTGGATCCACTTTCACTATTTCCAGAGATGACTTTATAAACATCATCGCTAATATCATTCGAATGGTTGGTAATGCATCTTATTCCTCTTCTCTCTTAGCTTTATCTGGTATGTCTCCTACCTCTTGGCTTATGGATTCTACTTATTGCAATCACATGACACCTCACTCGTCCTTATTTTCTGACCTTAAACTTGTACCACACCCTCTTCATATTCACACAGCAAATGGTTCCACAATTTCTAGTCATAAAATAGGTTCTGTTTCGACTTCCAACCTCTCGGTTCTTAGGGTCTTTAATGTTCCTAAACTTTCTTACAATTTATTTTCTGTGGGACAATTAGCTGAGTTGGGTTATCGCATTATCTTTGATTATTCTGGGTGTATTGTGCAGGATCTGAGGACGGGATAGAAGCTTGGGACCGGTCCTAGAATTGGAAGTATGTTTCCCGTGGACAACCTTCGTCTTCCACTTGTTGCTCCTATTTCTATTGCTGCAGCTGCTGCTGTTTCTTCTATTCTTCCCTTACACTTTGGCATGCCCGACTTAGTCATACATCTTCCTCTCGAGTTCAAGAATTGGTTTCTAAAGGTTTGTTAGGTTCAGTGTCTATAGAAAATTTTGATTGTGTTTCATATCAGTTAGGAAAACAACCAGCTTTCCTTTCAATACTAGTGAATCAATATCCACTGATATCTTTGACCTTATTCATTCTGATGTTTGGGGGCCTTCCTCTATCTCTAGTATTGGTGGATCTTGATATTTTGTTGTCTTTGTTGATGATTACTCTCGCTATAACTGGATTTTTAATATGAAACATCGTTCTGAATTATTGCAAGTATATTCTAATTTTGCAAAAATGGTCGAAACTTAGTTTTCCAAATGCATCAAAATTTTTTGATCTGATAATGCTCTTGAATACACTCAATATGCTTTCCAAGCTATTTTGCATTCCTATGGCATTGTTCATCAACTAATTTGTCCAGGTCCTCTCAGCAAAATGGTAGAGCTAAACAAAAATTTCGTCTTATTCTTGACACTGTTCGTGCTCTCCTTCTCTCTACCAAAGTTCCTGCTCTTTTTTGGGGCGAAGCTGTACTTCATGTTGTTCATATTATTAATCGCATTCCCAGTCCTGTCATCCAAAATCAAACTTCATATGAGCGCCTTTTTGGGTCATCTCCAGATTATCATTACCTTCGCTCCTTCAGTTCTGTCTGTTTCATTCTTCTTCAGCCACATGAGCATAACAAACTTGAGCCTCGGTCAAGACTTTGTTGTTTTCTTCGCTATGGCAAAACTCAAAAGGGGTATTAATGTTATGATCTTGTTTCTCATCATCTTCGAGCTCTCTCACTTCCGTGCCTCCCTATCTTCCTCTTCTGTCTTAGATCTTTTTCCAAATGAGGCACATATTCCTTTTGTAGCTGCTATTGATCCTCCTGTAGTTGCTCATGATTCTTTTGTAGACTTCTTTGTCCAACTACTAGATATCATTGATCCTTTTCCTAATTCACTCTTTAATGAATAGGTCAACGACGAGCTACCCAACCCCAACCTTAAGCTTGGGTCCCCTGCTCCTACTCCGCCTGAAGATCTTGCACAAGACATTCCACCTCGTCACTCAACTCGGGTAAGATCTATTCCTGCATATTTACTTGACTATCATTGTTACACTACCATTGCTACACTACACGAACCTCACACCTATCATGAGGCTTCCACTGACCCTTTATGGCAGATTGCAATGAAAAAGGAACTTGATGCATTATCTAAAAACCATACTTGGGATTTGGTGACACTCCCCCCTAGGGAATCTATGGTTGGTTGTAAGTGGATCTACAAGATTAAGACTCGCTCTGATGGGTCCATTGAGCGCTACAAAACTCATCTTGTTGTAAAAGGTTTTACACAGGAGTATGGGATTGATTATGAAGAGACCTTTGCTCCGGTTGCTCTTATCTCATCTGTTTGTGCCCTCTTAGCTGTTGCTGTTGCTAGTAAATGGGACAATTTTCAGATGAATGTCAAAAATGTATTCCTTAATGGGGTTTTAAGTGAAGAAGTTTACATGCAACCTCCTCCTGGTCTCTCTGTTGAATCAAATAAGGTTTGTCACATTCGATGTGCACTTTATGGCCTTAAACAAGCTCCACAAACTTGGTTTGCCAAATTCAGCTCTACCATCTCTCGCTTGGATTACATGGCCAGTCATTATGATTTTGCCTTATTTCTTAATCACACAGACAAAGGCACTATTTTACTTCTCCTGTATGTGGATGATATGATCAAAACTGGTGATGACTTTAGTGGCATTCAAGAACTTAAGGATTTTCTCAGTCAGTAGTTTGAGATGAAAAATCTTGGACATCTCAGCTATTTCTTGGGTCTTGAAATCACTCATTCTACAGATGGACTTTATATTACTCAAGCCAAGTATTCCTCTGGACTCTTGTCTCGAGCTGGACTCACTGATAACAAGACTGTTGACACTCTAGTTGTGCTTAATGTGCATCTAACTCCCTCAAGGGGGAAACCGTTGTCTAATCCCTCTCTTTACAAACGCTTGGTTGGCAGCCTAGTTTATCTCACTGTCACTCGTCCAGACATTTCCTATGATGTTCACTAGGTGAGCCAGTATTTGTCTGCTCCACAATCGACTCACTATGCTGCTGTTCTGCGCATTCTTCGATACCTAAAGGGCACTCTCTTCCATGGTCTTTTCTACTCTGCTCAGTCTACTCTTATTCTCCGTGCATTTTCTGATGCTGATTGGGCAGGAGATCCCACTAATCGCAGGTCCACCACTGGTTATTACTTTCTTCTTGGTTCTTCTCTGATTTCTTGGCGAAGTAAAAAACAAACTCATGTGGTCCGCTCCAGTACTGAAGCAGAATATCGTGCTCTTGCTTATACCACATCTGAGCTCCTTTGGCTACGATGGCTTCTCAAAGACTTAGGTGTATCTACATCCTCTGCTACTCCTCTTTATTGTGACAACTAGAGTGTCATTCATATTGCTCACAATGATGTCTTCCATGAACGGACTAAACACATCGAGATCGATTGTCATTTTATCTGTTTTCATCTTGTCCCATGGTGCTCTCAAGCTGATCTCAGTCTCCTCTAAAGATCAACTTGCAGATATATTCACCAAGTCACATCCTAAGGGACGCCTTCGTACTTTGGTTGACAACCTCAAGTTGGTCTCACATCCACCTTGAGTTTGAGGGGGGCTGTTAACGTGTATAGTGTTGTGGGCTTTAGACCCAACTAGATTACTTGTATAGCACACATTCTTGTACTACACTTTTACTTGTACTGCACTCATATGCCTCCTATATAAAGGCACTCATGTATATTCTTTCACTGAGAAATACAATACAGTCATTCAGTATTTCTAACACCTATAATAGTAAGCTTAAATGAGCCGTCTTACGGAGTTCCAACCCAGAAAAAAGTAATTTTAGCATGTTGCATTTTGCACAATTACTTGATTGGTGCAGATCCAAATGATAGAATTCTTCATGAGGTGGATGAAGAAATTTTAAACAATCCTAAATCCTATGAATAGCTTGGTGCACTAAGAGAGAGAAATAATGATGATGTTGCCCAAGGAGAGATTTTAAGAACTTAATAGCAATTGATATGTGGAGGGATTATACATCCAACCCAACTTGATTTTATTCTAAATTTAATAATAGTAGACAAATGCTTCTAGTGGATTTAGAACTATGTCTTTGTTTTAATGGGTTGATTCTCATTAGAATTGTTTTATTATTTAATTTTCTTTTTATGGACTTATCATTTTGTATATGATACATTTAATTTGCTTGGGATAAACTATTGAATGAGTTTTGATTGTGACTTGAAAACTTGTTTCTTCCTGTGAGGTTTGTGTGAGACTTTCCTCTTTAGTATGCAAAATGAATTATTCCTCTATATTGTGTTAGAGCAGCACTACCATAGCAAGTTCAAGTTTTTTTAGTATAATTTTAATAAACTTCATTCACTATGACAATGGCAATTTGCAGGTAATCTTTCTTTTTCTATTGTTTTACATTATGTCTTTGTCCTTTAAGTTGCGTTGGCAACCTTTTGCTTTCGACTTGCTTATGTTTGCCTACTTAGTTGTGTTGGTAAAATGAGTCAGCAATCAATCGTTAAAGACAAAGATGAGTTGCCTATTATACCTTAGTGGTGGCTACTTCATATTTTTCTTTTATAACTATCACTTCACATGTGTGTGAGGCTGTCTCATCAGTGGCGATACCCAAAAAAAAAAAAAAAAAAAAAAAGCATATTTGCTCTAGAGACCTGAGGTTTCATGGGAAAAAAAAAATATGGGTTCAACTAACTTCCCAAATGTTTGCTTTGCTTGGAGGACGAGGAACATGCCACAAACCCCTTTTTCAATAAATAGGAATAGGAGCAGTCGGAAGTGCCTTGTTGGACAGTCATGTCATGTGCCTCTAGTGTGCAGGCAAATGGAAATGGGACACTCATGTCATGTGACTGAAATTTAGTTGTTTATAGAGGTCAGTCGTCTTAATAATAGCATTATTCTCATTAATATTTTTCCGCAAACAACTTTATTTTAAGAATAAAATACTAGCTCAAATGAGCTTAGAGACAGATTCTTGTTGATCATAGCATAATTAGTGAGAACTATGCACTTTCATCAACTGATACATCATTAGTCGTCATGTTAACATTAATTTTTAATAGGGTCCGGTTAATATGTGTCCTTAGGGCACACATTAAGTTTTCTATTTTTGAAAACATTTTCTCGGGAATTAAAAAAGTTGTCATTACTTTTTCAATTCTCGAGAAAAATTTTTCCAAAAATAGAAATTAATGTGTGCCCTAAGAGCACACATTAGTAAAATCCTTTTTAATATAATGCTAAGAAGAGCCTTGTAGTTTTCAACTAGTTGACACCTAGTATGGTATGGTGTATCCATGACATCCAGAGTTCAAATACACACATACATCGAAGATATTGTCAACCTGTCTCCAGGTAATGCGGGTAAAAGGTTGAATCTTAATTAGGTCTGATCAATTTTTGAAGATAGGCCTCAGTTATGAATAACCAAGCATGTCCCCCCCGGTAAAAATTTCTAATCCTATCAATCTATTTTGAAATAAGCGAATTAATTTTTACCAAATTATCATTATTTAAACAAACGGTAATTATCACAATTTTAATATCTATTTAAACTATTAATAATGAATGATATGACAAAAAATTCAATCCACTCATTCCAAAGATTGAGTTGACTTAAGCTTTTCAAATCATGCAATAACCCTCGAGCCAACAGTATAAAAAAGAAATGCCATTTTACTTGATCATTCTGGAACCGGTGCTAAATAAATCTTTATAGATCCTCCAAATGAAGTTTCGAATACTAATTACATCTTTATGCGGTCAGAGCATTTCATCATACATCCTCGTCCATAACAGAATAACTAAAAAAAGTTGCTAAAAACAACCATAACAAAGAAACAAATTTACTTTAAACTCAAAAGTTGACCAGTAGGAAATGAGGAAGAAGAAGGTGGTCTCAAGAAACATTAGTTAAAAGCATCTTATATGCCTCATAACCAATGAGCAAGCATATGAGTCTAGAATATCCCATGCTTGATCAGTATACAATTTCCTGTATCAAGGGTGTTCCTATCAAACCACCATTCCTTTTAAGTAACCTCTGAAACCTCATTTTGCCTGCAAGCCTGATTGGTGAACACTCAGCCTATTAGCTGAAGGCAGCAACATTCCATTAAAACCCTGCAAAAAGCATGCAGAAGAACTAACTAATGTAGGATTATTACTTCTGGCCGGGGCTTTCAACTACAAAGGTCCTGAGAAAAGTTATAGCCACAAAAAACTTTTAAGCAAATACATCAGAATCAATTTGTTGGATGTTTGGGAAGATTCCTCTCAGTGTGGCAGAATAGTTTTGAGTCTTGCCCTGCAATAAAGAAGCAGGATCAGATATAGAATCTGAAAGAAATACATTTTATGAAGTTGAAAGGACAACATAACTTAATTATCATAGCCATACAGAGAGAAGTAATCCCCCCATCAATCACATATAAAAGGCAAAAAAGCAGAACAAAAGTATGCTCTATGGTATAATAAAAGAAGCTGTTTTTTCAATCTTTAAATGAGGATCGTTACAGACTCAGTTAATCAGAAACAAACAAGAGAAAAAATGACAACCTTATGCGCATGCTTGTATAGTACCATATTTAAATTAGTGCCTATGATTGCAGATCAGAGGTAACTAATTGATTTGTGTAGTTATATTCTTCCCCATTAATATAAACTTTGGCAATGGTCAATGAGCTCTAGCTCAAGTGGCAATTCCTTCCCTTGTAAGTGGAAAATGAGGTCAAAAGTTAATCACCCATCAGGTGCGTGTGTAACTTACTAACATTTGCATTCCTTACAGGAATTCTATAAAAAGTTCAAACACGTGATTTTTATTGAGAAGTTAGTTCTCCCTTGAGGAGGAATGGTTGGTGAGGACAGTAAATACATTTGTCAACAAAAAGTGAATGTATCATTCAGAATTATGTTGAAAACTTGCCTAATGAAAACAAATAGGACCTGTCATTGATGTAACCTCCTAAATGAAATCCCAATAGAAGCAAGAGGAGAAAGAAGGTAGCTCTCAAACATTCTGATATAATAAGACCCATAACATAAGCACTACTATCTTTTGGAGATACATAATCATCAGCTAATCTATGATACCCCAAATAGTTGCACATGAGAATTTCTAAATGCCCATTTACCATCTATAACGTTAATGTTAACACTAGTGAAGAAACTGATTTGTAACTTCCTCTGTTTTCACTGACTCCTCTTAGGAAACCTAAGGATATCTATTAGATAAATGAATTTCAAGCATGAGGCATATGATGGCATTCAAAAAAAGGAAACCATAACAAGTTTTTAAGTAAAGGATGGCATCAAAGAAGGTTGCTTCATCTCACTGTTTTAGCAACGAGAAATCATGAAACATGAAGTTTATAGAAAAAGGGGTAAGAAGGCATACAAAGTAAAAAAAAAAAAACAACTAGTACACCAATTGGGAGTGTGTTGATTTAAAGCCATTCTAGGACAAGAGGACAGTTGAGAGATCATGGATCAAGTTGCAATGGCCTACAAGTGATACAATTTATGCCCCCAACAAGAGCTCAAAGGTAAAAACATTTAGGATAAGGGCGTTTTCTGATTTACAAATGAACAGCTAGAACAGGAAGCAGAACCAGAGGGAAGGAAACATGAGAATCAACATACATGAACAATCAAAAAGGATGGCCAAGCATACTGGCAAATGCAATAGTGAAGTTTAAAAATTTAAGTTCTCCAAGATGTGAATGTACATACACATGGATTGTTCTCTAAGTAGATAGTGGTGAGCTTCTCTTTTGAACCAGCAACAGCCTCAGCAAGGTCTTCAAATGATTCTATTTGATTGTCATTAAGCCATAGATCTTCTAACCTGTAAACAGATATTCATTCAGGTGGTAAAATCAACAATGGAAGACAAGAGAATACCACCCACAGCATAGGATAAGGAAATATTATACATACTGTGTCAGGTTTTGAATGTCATTCACTTGTGTTATCTTATTTGATGATACATCCAAAACCCGGAGGTTGACTAAAGATGATAGGCCTTCCATCTTAGCAATACCATTATGGCTCAAGTATAGTTCTTCAAGGGCAACACAATCCTTATAGAAACAATCAATGAAACAAAATGTTCAGTGCAATCTTTTATGTAATATAATGCCTTGAGAGTCAAAAGAAAAAAGAAATACTGTCTCACAATTGCTGGATGGCATACCTCAAATCCTCTCGTAGAAGTTAAACGATTGCTTTGCAAGCTAATCTTCTTGATGCATTTTAAACCACATAGGTTTACTACTTTGATGCGATTTCGTCCCAGCCATAACTCCTGTAAATTTGTTAAGTTCTGAAAGTTCTCCATTACCTGAAGTAGCAAACCATTAATTAAGGATTGAGCCTATACTCCAATAAAGACAGACCTATACAAGAAATTGTTGTTCCATCCTAGTCAATACCTCGCCCTTTCAGCAAAGCAAATGGTGCACAATTAAAAAATCATACAAAGGATTGCATCCACCAATTATGTATACAATAAAGCCTTATTAGTTTAGCATCAAAAAGACTCTTTAAGAATGAAGAGAACTAACCCGTAATCTGTTGCAGCCAAGTTCGAGAATGAGCAGATCATAGAAGTGGTCAATCTCCTCTATTTTGCTAACTTGATTTTTGGATACATAGAGTTCCTTGAGTGTGTTGGAGACCTTGCACAGCCCATGTAAGGAAGTAATTTCATTGAAAGAAACATCGAAAACCAGAAGCTTCTTAAATATACTGACATCAGGAATTTTCATCAGCTTATTATCCCTAAGCACCAGTTCCTGCAAAATAACAGCTTCGGTGTCATTCAAGCAACTAGTTACACAGTAGAGTGTACTTAAATAATGGCTGCAGAAGAATCATCATTTCCACTAGCCTGGTACAAAAATGAATCACCTCAGCTGAGAGTCTTCCAAATTAAGATGGAGGAGAAACCACAAACATACCCCCTTTTTCTCATGTCCAAATTCAGAAATATCCAAGCATCAAAGCTCGCTTTTGGCTTATTTTTCTTTCAAACATTTTCTGAGCATCCAAAAACAGCCCAAACTCCCAGGAAAACCAACACGCACACACACACGTACCCCTTTCAATTTTCTCACAAAATTGAGAAACCCTAATATCTTCAAGGCTTTCAACTTATATTTCTCTTTTCAAACATTTTCTGAGAATCCAAACATAGACCCAAGAAAAGCAGACATTATTTATTTATTTATTTATTTGATAAGTCCAAATTAACAAAGCCTGAGCTTCAAAGCCTTTCAGCTAACGTTTATCTTTTTTCAGACAGAGCAGCAGGAAAACCAGACACATGCATTAAGAAGAAAATGAAACAGTAAAAGTTAAAAGCATATAATTGAAGACAATGAAATTATCTCAATAGAAAAATAGAAAACCTCGAGAGCCGACAAGGCGTCCCAACGAGAGATGGGTTCGAGGGCGTTATCGTGGATTAGGTTTTGGCGGAAAGAGAGCTTTTTGAGGTTGGAGAGGGTCCCAATCCGAGAGTCCAAGCTGGACAAACGGTTCGCAGTGAGGTCCAACTCAGTGAGACTCAGGGGCAACTCGACTGACTCGAGATCGTGGAGCTGGAAGCTGGTGAGGTCGAGGACTGTGGAGGAAGAATCATCCTCCTCCTCCTCCTCCTCCGCCACAGGATCCGAACCCGCTGCCGCTGGTGTTCGTGTTGCCTCCATCTCAGACTAATTCGATTGTAATTGTAATTGTAATGGTAATTGTTCTGGTTCGGCGCGCACCGCGATAGCCAGCCACCCCTCTCTCTGAACTCGTAACACACTACGGAAATACTAAATGAGATGAAAACAATATTCCTTTTTTTAATATTTCAAAAATCTTTTTTCCTTTTTTTAAAGAATATAATGGACGGGAGAGATTATTCCTTCCTCCATTTCATTTTACAGGCCCCCCCCCCCCCCCCTTTTTTTTTGCGAAAAATATAATACCTACAATATTTTCACAATAAATTCAAAGAGTATTTACATTAGTAGAGCCATAATTTTAGCCATTTGGCTACACCAAGAGCTACTTTATCCATTTTACATTCTCACTTTATAAAACTTCCAATATCAGTTGTTTTATTTTAGCTTTCAACATAATAAAATTATATATATATATATATATATATATATATATCCACAAACACTTATTTATTATTTTTTTCTCACTATTCATCCCTATCTTTCTATCTTCTCCCTCTCTTTGACCCACAACCCCTCACGCACCACCACTCACTATTGTGTCAAACCAACCTAGCCATCAACTCACAACCAACCACGGCAAGACCCACCATTGATTTGCCACTAGTCACGATCCACCACCACAAACCCAACAACCATCAATCACCAATCTGCCACCATCCATGATCCACCATCACAAACTCAGCTACCATCAACCATCGATCAACCACCATGAACCCAACCACGATCCACTACAAAACCCATTAACAATATAAAAAAAATCAAGTAACCCAGACCACGACCACGATCCACCCATCAAAAACAAAACCCATTAAACCACAACCACGATCCACCCAAAGAAGGGAGGCATGGCGGCGAAATCCAGCAACCTAGCTACCTCGAAACCTAGACAAAATCCAGCCACACCACCATTGACCCACAATCCACCACAAAACCAACAAAAATCCATTGCCACAAACCTACTACCACGGCCAAAATCCACCACTATCAAACCCACAAACCATTAAACCCGAAACCCACATTGAACACAATGAAACCCACGGCTTGGGTTGGCGAGAGTGAGGAACTGAAGAGAGAGCTGGGTCAGCGGAATGGGCTGCGGAGATCAGCAAACTGGGTCGACAGAAGGGCTGGGTTTGAGCTGGGCAGGCAAGTTGGGTTTATGGTGGCTAGGCTTGTGCAGATCGGTAACGGAGGAAGAGAGAAACTCAGAGGGAAGATGGAGAAGAAAATGTAAGGAGAGATATGGCTGGGATGAAATGAAAGAAAAGGAAGAAAAAAAAAAAGGGAAAAAAGAAGAAGAAATCATTAAAATAATCAGATTAGTGTGAAAGTGCAAATAAATTATTTATTTATTTATTTATTTACGAGCTATAGTGCACAACCAAAGATAGATGTGCACTGTAGCAAAGAAGCCAAAAATTTTGGCTATAACTCTACCAATGGAGCCTCATTTTTGCATTTGGTGGTGCTAAAAATAGCTTTTAGCACCATCAATGCTAGTGCTCTAAGTAGCAGGTTGTTACTGGTTATTATTATTGGGGCAAAAAAGTAATTTTAGTATTAGGTTCAAATTTAAACCAATAACAACTAACTACCTATAATTTGTTGTGAAAATGTTGTAGACATAACACTTTTCTTTTTTTACTTCAAGAGAAATTAAAAGAGAATGAAATAAATTTTAATAAAATCTAGATCAAAATCACTAAAATGTCCATTTATAATTATATGATAAAAAATTATTATAATCAATGGTCTCAATTTACTCTTCTTATCTTATCTTATTATTATTATTATTATTATTATATATAAAACCGAAACTTTTGAATCTTCTACAGTTTTCCACGTCAGCACAATATTAAAAAAAAATAATAATAATAAAACTTTTCTAAACCCTAAACCCGATGCTCTACTTCTCTATATTAAATAAAAAACAACTAGAGAGAGAATTATAAAGAATAGAGAGCATTTATGGCCATGAAACACAGAGATAGAAATCTAATAAGATGCAGAGAGTGTTGGAGAGAGAAACTTGAGGGAGGCCTCTTCACTACTGTTAGACCGATCTCCCTCCATCTTCCAGTTCCACACAGTTTTCAGTAAGTTTTATTTTCTTGAAAACTTGAGGATGGTGCTAGGGATGGATACTATCTTTTTCAAAGCCCAACCCAACCTTGATATAATTAAGACCATTCTTTCTCAGTAATTTTCAATTAACCGCTTATCCTATGGTCTTCAATTAGGTTTGCTGTCAATTTAGGGATTTTGTTGAAATTAGGGAAACAACCTAGATGATCAAATTCTACCTGAATTGTTATTAGGATTTTTTAGTTTCTGGGTTTTGTTTCTGTGCTCTCATGAGTTTCAGTTTCATGTTCTGTTCTATTCTATTTTGTTTTTTATTTTTATTTATTTGGCTTGATATCTAGGTTATTAGACAAGAAGAGAAGGTAGTGGAGCAAACACAGGCTACGAAGGGAAAAGATATTTCAAATCCACAATGTTTCTACTCTCTCTCTCTCTCTTTGAATCTTTCTATTATTTTCCTTTTGTTTTTTGATTTTTTATCTTAGTTTCATATTCTAGGGTTTTTCATGTGATCAAAATTTGGGCAATCTTGATTGATTTATAATCTAGGTTTGCTCTCATTTGATTAAAAAATGGGAAATTTTGTTGTTTTTACTGGGCAATTTGGGTTTTAATCTATTACTTATTATCTGATTTTTGTTTTCCTCCTTCCTGTTTTGATTTTTTTAGTCAAAGATGTATTTACTAATTTCAAGTTTCACTTAATTTCTAATTGTTAATAAAGGGCTTTGTGTTTTTTTTTTAAGGCTAACTTTATAATCTACTTCATAATTTAATGTGCTTTTGATTTTAATCCTATCAAGGGGTTTCTCTACTTGAAAAAAGGGTCAAAATTAATGAAGATTTGATTGGTTGGTTTATAATATGGGTGATTTGGGTTTTACATCTATGAATCATTATCTGATTTTTATTTTACTCCTCCCTAATTCGATTGTTTTAGTCAAAGTTGTATTACTTAATTTGATTACAGCTTAATTTTTTATTGTTATTCAGGAGTTTTCAGGTTTTGTTTAGGCCACGAAGGGAATGAGTTGCCCACGACGCATTCCCCAACAAGTATTTCTCTTGAAAAAACAATTTTGGTATTTTCACGCTATGTGAAGTCCTTGCTTTTTATGAATATAGGTATATGATGTTTAGTGCTTCCTCTAAATTTATAGAGCCTACGTATAAACCATTCACAAACTAAACACTTCTCCTAACTTGTGTGAAATCCACTTGTTAGGGGCTTGAGTGAGTTTGGATGATACCATGGTGTTATATTAATAAAAACAAATTTGAAACAATAACCTTTGTTTTTACGTTGAGAAGAAATGCAAGCCTTTTGTTGTAAAATTAGTCTTTGTCACGTTCTAGAGTTGGTCATGATAAATACCTATAAGCCATTACTTTTAGTTGTAGAGAAATTATGAATCTATTGACTATCGAACTATTTGACTAAGGCAAATAACATTAGACCTGATAATGGATTCTTCTTTGCATGTTTCCCTCATTAGGCACATCTCTTAGGCCTGTTTAGTTGCCCATGAATCAAAACCATTCATATTTTGTATAATACTGCATTCACAAATTGTCACTATAGTGGATAGAATGACTTATTTGTGTTTTATGATGTGGATTTTAGAAAAATGTTTTTAATTTTGTTAGAGAAAATTGGAACATGTTTGAATTCAAAAATGGCTTGAGAGTGAGGCTATGATTAGCTATTGTCCTGCCCTATATGTATATAAGCATGCAAGACTGTGTGTGTATTTTTCTCATTGGGAATAATTAATTTCATTAAATGTCTTTCTTATATATGGAGGTTATTTTTTTCAATTGTAGGTTTGGAGATGTGTCATAGTACGCATTCTTTGGCAAAGATGTTGTTGAGTTGGGGGGGTGCTATTTTTCGTCGCTTGGAGTTTTTAAAATGGTTAGTGATGTTTTTAATATAATTTTAGGATTTTCCTTCTTACCTGTTTTCTTTATTTGGCCATTGGGTTTACTAATCTATGTAAATTGTGCTCTTTTAATTTAAGGTTTTCTAAGCCAGGTTTGATCTTATCGAAATAAAAAAGTTTTTGAGCAAGGTATGCTTCTTTAGTTTTAGATATTAATTTCTATGTGTCAATGTCTTTTAATTACTATTTTATTTGTATACTTAGCTACTATAGTTTCTTTTCTTTTCTTTTTTTTTCTTTTTTGGGTTTCTTTGTACAATTTATTTGGAGTTTGATATTAGAATTCATGTTTGTTTTATAAAATTTTAACTTTATATTAAAATTTATATATTTATTTTTGGAGCCTAATTGATTTAGTTTATAATTGAACATAAGAGTAGGATTTAAAGGTCGGGCTTGGTGCAATAATAAGTACCTTCCACAAAACAGGTCACTATGGTGGTTGGAAATACTATAGTATGGCTCATATTGTTTTGGTTTCAAGCAGTCACAAATCACATGAACCCCAAAATATTTTGGATTCCATTTTTTTTTGGCAAAATATTTTTTGTTGAGAACAAGATACTCCTATGAAACTGAAGCTCCCGTTGTTTCCAATTTTTTCTTCATTGGGATAAGTATTCATTTCTCTTTTGAAAATTGAGACTGCTAAGTTTTTGTTAGAAAGATTGTTTTAGATGGAGGTAAATAAAGCTGAGTTTGAAAGAATTCAAATTGGAAGTCTTTTCTGGATTTCTTATTGGCTTCTCACAAGAGTTTGATAGAATTCCTAAATAGTGTTCATATGGCATGATTTGTTTTCCCATATAAATTAGTTCCTAAATCATCAATAGCTGAATATAGAGAAGAAACAAAAGAAAGTAAGAACAAAGTGGGAAATGTTATTGATTCATCTCTGCCTCTTTCTCTTTTCTTTTCTTTGCCTTGCTTTTTGTTCATATCCCCTTTTTTACTTTTGCTCCCATGCCTTGCTGCTTGCTTTGTTGTATATGGTTTTGCTGTTTTGTTCTACTGGTTTTTGAGAGTGAATGGGAAAAGAAGCTGCCTTTGCTGGGTTTTTTGGTTCAATAAGAAAAATGAGGAAGCTTTATATGTTTTTCGTCATGCTTTCTTCAGGTTTTTTTGAGAGGTTTGTCTAACTGTTGTAGGGAGTTGTTGGTGGTCTCAGCCCTCTTGGATTTGTGGAAAAGGAGGGAACTTTTTGTATTTTTGGGCTAGGAAAGGGTTTTATTTATGGAGTTTTGGAGGGCTGGAATAGTGGTACTTTTTGTATTTGTTATGTTACTTTTTTTTTGCTTTTCTATCTCATTTGTCTGTATTGAATTGTGCTTAAGAACAGCCAATACTATTGCCCATTGTACCTAGATAGATAAATCACTTTATTGTGTACTGCAGAATATGAGCAGCAAGATAGAGTTACAAAAAATTGCCTCATTTTATAAAATATGTTACTATCTAATTTTATAAAGAACATTTTTCTACCATTGAGTTGGCTTATTAGACTTGGAATATATGTAGTCTGTTTTAAATCTAACCCACATATGTAAAGGGTTTGTGATGTTTCCTTCCTTAGAGGTATAAAGCATGTGTATGTACACTTTACATGAAACTGTAATTTGTGTATACACAAATTTTACTATTAATAGAAAATTTTATGCTGTGATTGTTTAAATATGAGCTATGAAAACAAGTTTGAGTAAAAAGTGAAGAAGAGGGTTAATTTTTTTTAATAATTTGATAATTCAAGAAGAGGGTGTTTGAACCTAACCAATATAGCTATAATGTTATATAGATTTTGTAGATATTCTTAGTTTAGTATGAGATTTTAGTAGCATAATAGTGTTCAATACATAAAATTAAATTCATCGCTTTTCATATGTTCAGCTTTTCACAGCATAATTAAGCATAATCCTCACATGAAGCTTTTGTGTGTGTGTGTGTGTGTGTGGATATTGTTAATTTTAAATTGTCTTGGATGTTTGTAGTTTTTTTGCCCACTAATATATATTTTACCTTGAATGATACTTTGATATGCATTTTCTTTCATTCTTTTTTCAAAAATTCTTTTTTTATAGGTTTGGGAAGAGTTTTAGACTTGCATTTTCTTTTTTTTTCTTTTTTCAGCTAAAAGTAATTGCCTCTTTGCAATAAAAAAATTTCAGTTGAGGTTTTGATTTTTCTTTCATCAAGTTAGTGAGTTAGGCTGCTTAGATTTTGTGCAAAATGTTGATAGGTCAAGAATGTATTGACCCCTTGTGATAAATTAACCAATTGATTTAGCCAAGTTAATTAATTAATTAAATTAACAAGCAAAATGCGTAGTAACACAAAAAAATCACCAATTAACTAAAGTGCAGTGGAAATTAAATTGACACGATGATTTGTTTACAAATGAGGAAAACCTACATGGCAAAAACCCCACCGGGTGATTTTAAGGTCACCACTCTCGAGAATCCACTATTATCAAAACAAGCGGTTACAAATAAAGAAATCCCAATACCTTATACCAACTTTCATTTAAACCCTTACCCTAATGCCCAATTAGACTTATTCTATAGTGACAGTCTCTCATTATTAATACACGGCTCCCAGTACGTGACTAACCATTAGATACACAGATCCCAGTACGTGACTTATTCACCAACTTGAGAAGGATGTTGGCTGGAAAGTTCTTCAGTTCATCACATGATGAAGATCACGAAGCTCCTTGATCACAAAACCTTAAGGTGTACAAACATAGCAGCTTCTTCAAGAGAAAGATGAACTAGGGCAAACTCTATCTCCGGTCACAATTTGCATGAACAAAACTTTGCTTCACACTTGCGCAACCTTTGACCGTCCTTCAAATAATCTTTATATATGTTTAGAGTTGTGAGAAAAGAAAGTCTAAACATATACCTACAGATTGGATGTAAAGCAAAATTGAAAATCTGTTTTTCATAAATCTCGATAGATAAGGTATCTATCGAGATAGCTGTTGAGCTTCAGACTTCAACAACTTTTTAAACCTCGATAGATAATAGCTATGGAGCTAGCTGTTGAGCTTTAAAATCCAGCACTTCTTCACTTGTTTCTTGGACAGACTTGCATGACTTTAACACTTGAACTTGAAACCTTGTTTCTTAAAGCATTAAACACATCCTAGATCTACCAAATTACAAGTAAAGTGTGTTTTGTCAAAAGATTGGCCAATTCTAAATTGACATATGTTCCTAACATCAAATCACATATGTCCTAACAAATGCAACTTTTACTTGAAACCACCAACTGACAAATTTCATTCTTAAAATTTTTTGACACACATGAGATTGAATATAGAAGAAGGATGCTTGAGTTATGACCATAAGTGGAATGCTCTTATGGCATTGAGCAATTGTGGTAACTCTTGCAACTACTATTGGCTTGCAAGAAGGAATGGGAGGACATGCATTGTTGTAGCAATGATTATAAAGAGTTTACTTTGATTTGCATTCTGCTTATTGAGATGCTCCCTTAAACGTCACTATGTTAGCTTTTGTAGTTACTATTGCTATATATATATATTTTCTCTTTATAATGGCCTATTGTAGTAATTGTGGAAATTGTAATAAGATGACTAAAAGTATTTGGGGTGTGCAACAATTTGCTATACAAGATTTGATGATTAGCAAGTATTTGGTTCCAAGAATACCAAAGCTAAGAGTGTGAAGTAGTTGCCGGTTTTTTTGGGGCTATTTGCTTTTGTGGCCAAATGTCAACTAGGCAAGAGCCTTTTATGGGATGTTGCACTTCTAAGTACACATCAAAAAAGGTGTTTGGCATAGTAGAAATATGGAATTGAATTAGGTTTGCTGTAAATTAAGGGAATTCGTTGAAATCAGGGAAAAAACCTAGAAGTTCAAATTCTTCCTGAATTTTTAGTAGGAATTTTCAGTTTCTAGGTTTTGTTCCTTTTCTTTTATGAGTTTCAAATTCATATTCTGTTTTTTTTTTTTTTTTTTTTTTGGCTTGCTATCTAGGTTATTAGATAAGAAGAGAAAGGCAGTGGAGCAAACACAAGCCAAGAAGTGAAAAGGTTTTTCAAATCCACAATGATTACAAGGTTGCCCACGACACATTCCCCAACAAGTTTTTGCCCCCAAAAAAATTGTTGGTTATTTTTCACATTTTGCTATGAGAAATGCTTGCTTTTATGATTATAGGTATATGATGTTTCACACACACACTTGGTCCCAAACACATTATATCATCAAAAAAAAGTTTAAAATATTATAAAACTATAGATTTACAACTGAAAATGATGTTATATCTCTTTTCTTCTTTTTATTTTTTTTCTTTATTAATTTCAGTATAATGTTAATTCATGGAGTACGCTACACAATGATTGCTCTCTATCAATAGACCTAAACACACTTATATATACATGACATATAATAGAATAAAAGAAAGATTAAATCTATTTTTCAATATCTTTCCTGTGCATCGCATGGGTTAGCGACTAGTTATTATTAAATTATTATTTCAAGTACTCACATTTTATTCTACCTAAAAAAATACTCACATTTTATAATATAATAATATGATTATTATTTCCATTTATTCTCATGGTAATGCAAAATAGGGTTACTTACTTTACTGTTCATTTTTTCTTGTTGGCATTTGGGTTCATATCATAGGTAGAGCACTAGCATTAGAGGTGTAAAACCCCCCAAGTTGCTATTTTACCCACCAAACCCATAAAAAGAAGCTCCAACCGGGTATGAGAACCTAAATATTTTTTGTAACCTGCTACAATAAGTTTGGGTTTATAGAATTTATTGTAGCAAGATGGGAACTTACTTTTTCATTTGTTTAATATGTTTTCTCTTTCTCTCATCACTCTCCCTCTATTTCTTCCGGTCTTCCTCTCACTTTTCTCTCTATCTTAGCTAGTGTAGTGTGGTTTGACCAATTTGGGTTTTATATGGGTTTCGGTTTCGGGTTTATGGGTTGTTGTCTCATGGGTTATGGGTTGCTGGTGGACAATGGGTATTGTAGTGGTGGTAGGCATGGGCTTGGAAGTGGATCAGTGAGGTGGATGTGTTGGTGTTTTTAAGGTGGATGGGTGGTTTGGTGGTGGCTGGAGTTTGGTCGGACAGTTTTTGGGTTTGCTGCTGTGTGTATGCTCATTATGGGTCTGGGTTTGCCATTGTGGTTCTGCTCGCCATGGGTCTAGGTTTCGCTCACCATGGGTTTGGTTTTTGCTCGCTATGGGTCTTTTTTTTTTTTTTTTTGGTTGTGGGTTTTGCTCACAATCTTGATCTTCCACAAACCCCATGGTGGTGGGATGGGTTTTGATGTGGGTTAGGCAAAATGTGAGTTTTGGTGGTTGTTGATGTTTGTGGTTGATGGTGATGGTAAGTCCTTATTTGTGGAGGTGAGTTGTAGTGATGGTGGTGGTGGGGGGGTGAGTTTAGATGGTTGTGGTTTGGATTTTTAGTGGTGTTGGTTGGTGGTGGCAATTTTTTGGGTAATTTTGGTAGTGACAAATTGGGGTTTATGGCTGAGTTTTGGTGGTGGCTAAGTTTTGGTAGAGAAGAGAAGAGAAAGAAACATAATTTTTTATGGGGCAAGTTACAACTTACCCACATATGGTTTGACCATGTTAGGACATATGTGAATCATGTTAAGAACATATGTCAATGTAGAATTGGCTAATCTTTTGACAAAACGCACTTTACTTGTAATTGGGTAGATCTATGATGTGTTTAATGCTTCAAGGAATAAAGTTTCAAGATCAAGGGTTAAAACCATGTAAGTTTGTCCAAGAAACAAGTGAAGAAAGTGCTAGATTTTAAAGCCTAACAGCTAGTATCTATCGAGGTTTAAAAGGCTACTGAAGCCCAATGCTCGACAGCTTCTTGACAAATAAGCTATCTATCGAGGTTTACGAAAATTAGTTTTTCAGAGTTGATTTCACTCCAATCTGTGAATAGATATTTGAGATTTCTTTTCTCACAACCCTAAACATATATAAGGATTGTTTTAAGGGCTGTCACAACTGATGCAACTCAATGCAAAAGTTTTTCACAAGCATATTGTGAACCGGAGACATATGCCCTAGCTCATCTTCCTATTCAAGAAGCTGCTGTGTTTGTAAATCGTAGGGTTTTGTAACCAAGGAGTTTCGTGATCTTTTTCGTATTGATGAACTGATGAACTTTGCAGCCAACATGTTTCTCAAGTTGGTGAGTAAGCCACGTACTGGGATCCGCGCATCGAATTGGTTAGTCATGTACTGGGAGTCGTGCATTAAAAAGAGAGATTGTCACTACAGAACAAGTCCAATTGGGTATTGGGGTAAAGGGTTCAATTGTAGGTTGGTATAAAGTACTAAGATTCCTTTACTTGTAACCGCTTGTTGTGATAATAGTGAATTCTCAGGAGTGTTGACCTTAAAATCACCCATAGGGTTTTTGTCGTGTAGATTTTCCCCATTTGTAAACAAATCACCGTGTCAATTTATTTTCCGCTGTATTTTAAATTAGTTGGTGATTTGTTTGTGCTACCACACTTATTGCATGCAAATTGAATTAATTAATTAACTAGGCTAATTAATTAGTTAATTCATCACAAGAGGTAAATACATTCTTGGCTTATCAAATGGTATCAAAGCAGGCACACTCTGATTAGCTTTTAATCTTTGCTGTGTGATCCATTGACCCTTGTTTGTCATGGATAGAGGACAATCTCTTGTTATACATCCTTTATTTGATGGCACTAACTATGCATATTAGAAAGCACGCATAAGAGTTTTCTTGTAATCATTAGATAAAAAAGTGTGACAAGCTGTGGAGATAGGCTAGACCAAGCCAAAGGAAGCGCCGACCGATTGGGGTGATACTAAGGTCAAGGTGGCTAACTTCAACAACAAAGTATTGAATGCTTTATTCAGTGTGGTCACAAATGAGGAGTTCAAGAAGATATCCTCTACTAAAACTATAAAGGAAGCATGGATCATCCTCCAGACAACCTATGAAGGAACCAAGGCTGTCAAGGATTCAAAGTTTCAGAGGCTTACCATGAGCTTTAAAGAGATTAAGATGGAGGAGGATGAGTCATTTGATGAGTTTTATGCCAAGCTCAAGGACATAGTGAACTTAGCCTTTAATTTTGGGGAAACCATTCCCGAACCCAAGATTGTCAGAAAGGTGCTTAGATCTCTACCCGAGAGATTTCATGCCAAGATCACCGTAATTGAGGAATCGAAGGATATTGAAAAAATTCCTTTGACAGAGTTGGTTGGCAATTTGCAGACCTATAAGTTGGGTTTGACAAGGATAGGGAAATCTAGTAAGGGAAAGAGCATGGCATTGAAGGTCAGGAGCAGTGACACAGATGAGTCTTCAAACGATGAAGATTCTAAGATGAAATCTTATATCACGAGGTAGTTCAAAAGTTTATGAAGAATGCCAATGCTAAAGGATTTGTTAAAGACCGCAAGCAGTATAGCTCGTCTCAATTCAAGAACTAGGACAAAGGAAAGAAGGATGCTAAGGATAGCGGTCAGTACATTGTTCCCTCAAGACCAAAATGCTTTGGATATCAAGGTTTTGGACACATGAAACAAGAATGCCCTACATATCTCAAGACCATTTGGAAGAGCAAGGCACTTGCTGCTACTTTGAGCGACACTGAGCCTAAAGATTACTTCGACAATGAGGATGATGGAATCCTAAATGCCTTCACTGCCTCTGTAAATCCTACTGAAGGGATTGTTGAAGATGTGGATGAAGAAGAGGACTTGGTGGAGTGTAAATTTGAGAAAATGGATGAACAAGATGACATCTATATAGCTTATCCAAAATTATACAAGGTCTCCAAAAAACATAAGAAGTTGTATAGGTTGACCACCAAGAAACTCAGTAAAAAGGAGCTTGAATGAGAAGAAATTTTCACAAAGTTTGATGAAGCCAATCAAACTATTGGAGCATTGAGATTTGAGAATAATTTCTTGGCTAAGAAGACCAAGGAGATTGAGGCAGAATTGTTCCAAGTTAGAGCTTAGTTGGAAAGGACTTCAAGTGCAAAACTTGATGATATGCTTAGTCTTCAGAAATCTACTTTGTTGAGATTTCAAACACGTTATTATTTATGCAGATAACTAAATGAAACTGCACCTCATTTTCACATTGGTTAAGTGTTGAATAAAATAGAAGCTATATCAAGATTTGCATAAGTATCACAATAGTAGAGGAAATGTTTATAATTTTCATTAAATTAAGCCTTATAAAAAGGCAAAGGGGTTACAAAAGAACAAGGTGATTACAACTTGTGGAAACAAAAACAACAGTTTACAAAAAAAAAAGAAAAAAAAAAACAAAACAAAAGAGAGGAAGGCAACCTAAGGCTTCATTTTTATCACAAGCTTATCCTTTTGAGTCTTGGGAGGCTGGGTGGAGGCCACCGTGGTGGATGATGGTCCTTTACCTTTGAAGTTATCCTTGGAGGGTATGGGGAGAGTTGCCAGCACAATCTCCACGTTGTGGGAAGCCTCTTTCTCCTTGAGGGGGTCTTTGGGGGCGGTTAGAGGCAGGTGGGCATCATGGGCCACTTCTTTGGTGGTGTTCGCTGCCATTTTAGCATCCTCGGATTGCTTTGCTGCCTCGGGGGAGATGTTGGCTGTGGGAAGAGCTTTAGTTGGGCTCTCCTTGCCTTCATCTACTTCCTTAGAGACCGAGTCAGCCTTAGAGCCTAAGGAGCCCAAGGCGCGGATGGCTGGAGGGTAGTACACATTCTCTACTCTCCTTAGGGCAAAGGAGGCCTCAACCTCAGCTTAGTCGAGGGCCTCGTTCCACACTTGGAAGCAATAGAATTTGCATACCTCCAAGACTTCAGCCCTGAGGGCTTCCTCAGTCTCTACCACGCCCACATCATAGCCGTCTTGCTCAGCTTGCTCCTTGGCCTTCTCGGCCTCATCCAACTTCTTTGTCAGGATTTTGATTTGGCTTCTGGCAGCAAACAACTTGTCCTTAGCTTGGCGGAGCTAGTTGCGCTGAGCCTCTGCTTGCCTTTCCACACCATCAAAGGCAGCCTCAGCGCTTTTCTTGTCCCAATCAGCTTCAACTAGCTTGGCAGTGAGGTCTTGTAACTTCTTCTCTGCTAGTTCAAAAGCTTTCACGGCGGCAAGGCGCCTACCCTCCTCTTCCTTCATTGCCTTGTGAGAGTTGATGACTATTTCCTCAGCTCTGTAGGTACCCTAGACAGCCTTTAATAAAAAATAAAAAAAAAGTAATAAACCTAGCAAAATACAAGTACAAGTATAAAAAAAATTATTTCTATGATAATGGGAAAAGGAAGGAGGTCAGTGGACTTACCAGAGCGAGGTCTCTTTTTAAATTGAGGAAGACCTCATACTTCCTCATTAACCTTAAATCGGCCATATCTTCAGGCAACAGTAAAGCCTACTCCACCGCATCGGCCACATAGCCAGCCTTCCCTTGCTGGAAGTTTCTGACTGAAGCATCAATAAGTAAGGGAGCTTCGTCTAGCACCAGAGCGGGCGTCTAGGTGGGAACTCTGATTTGAGACTCAATTCTTTTATCTGCCAAGGTCTGAGCTACCTTGGCCTGTTTAGCTCCCCTCTGGAGCTCGGCCTCCTTAGGGAGGGGACCCTTCCCTCATTTCACTGCAACACAACCTCTTTGATCCCTCTTTCTCTTATGGTCTGCAGGATCAGGTCGAGGAGGCAGGGAGGATGGAAGAGGGGGGAGCTTCGCTGGAGTAGTCTTCTCGGGTGCCTTACTCCCAGATTGAGACTTCATGTTGTCGAAGAGACCAGCTCTGGGTTTGTGATGTATCCCCATCGCTTTTAGAATGGGGAGATCTCCTTGCGTTTGGCTTACTTCGGCAGGAGGCAGGTGATTGAAATCACCAGCGAAAGCTTCTGGAGATTGAGGTTTGTTGAAGACCTCAAAATTGTCCTCGGAATCGGACACTTCAACTACTCCTCCTTCTTTTTTTTCTTCTTCTTCTTAGGTAGCTAGTTGTGAGGGGGTGGCTACATCCTTGGCTTTGTACTAAAAGATAGGCTTTACCTTTAGCACACCTTGGGGTCCCGGACCTGGGTTAAGGAAGCCAGGTACAACTACATCGATTTATTGTAGGCGAGGGTCTTTTGCTTTGATCATGCACTTCGGTGCATGGAAACTTGATGAAAGGGGGTGTATCCGAGGATTAAGTGCGCTGCTCTTAGCTGGCTTTCACTATGGACGAACACCTCAGCTTTCAGTATCTTGTTTAAGCTTTGCTTGTTAAAAAGGTTGAAGTTCAGAACAGTGGGGTGATGATCTACAAAACCATTAAGAAAAATAATCAAAGAAGGGAACGGCACAAATCAAAGGAAAGTTCAAATACTGACACAAAAGGAGAAAATAGGTACAAATTGTGTCAAAGTGAAGAAAGTGTAACTTTGAAGAAATAAACCTAGACCTAAAACCCCACCTGGTTGCCCCTCTCTCGTCAGGTAGGGGAGGCCATTGTGCCACTCCCCTGAAACAATCAAGAAATCATTGTTCATGCCTTTGTTGAAATCAGG
The DNA here is from genome assembly GCF_001633185.2 of Quercus lobata. Classification (NCBI taxonomy): domain Eukaryota; kingdom Viridiplantae; phylum Streptophyta; class Magnoliopsida; order Fagales; family Fagaceae; genus Quercus; species Quercus lobata. The sequence goes on along the minus strand of NC_044905.1, from coordinate 42,147,630 downwards.
AAGGTATGAGATAAGTCTGACCTCCGGGTACCTAGTTTTTAAGTAATACCTCTGCCCCTTGAGGTGGTGAAGGTTGTAAACCTAGTTAACGTCGTGGTGGGTAAGGTTTAGGCCCATTTTCTCATTAAGGGCGTCTACACTACCTAAAATCCTAAACATATTCGGAGCACATTGGGGGGAGCTAATCCGTGGGCTCTAAGGTAATCCCTAGTGATTGTACCCATTGGAATTCTCATCCCTCCCTCTATAAAGGTAATCATCGAGATTACTACTTCTCCCTCCAGCCTACTGATGTTCTAATCCTCCTCCGTTAGAGGTGATGTATGATAGGCACGGGGCAATTATGGTAATATCGAAATCCTCCTTTCTTCCCGAGGAGCCAGAGAGGAGAATTTCGAGGGGCTATTGTAGGGGTGGTAGGCCCACTAGTACGTATCTATGTATATATTGGGCTGGGGACCCAATCTGAGGATGGGGAAACACTGTCAGAGGAGTTTGTGTTAATGAATGAAGAGGTGAGGTATAGTCATAAGAGTCCAAAAAAGTGATCTGAGGAGGAATGCTTCCTCGGCTGAACAAAGCCAAGGTCAGAAGGTGCGGTCAGACATCAAGAGCAACGTTCCGGAAAGCTTCACTGATGAGGATAATTATCAGGAAGGAACAGGACAGAGGGAGGCCACTGCAACTAACTCTCTAGCCGCATTAATGAGAAAGTGATACCAGAACAGTAGTTTTTAGCCTTATAGATACTTCCCAAAGATTTTAAGAAGGTGTTGATATGACAATGATCAAGATTGACAATCTAATTTACACGTGGAGGGCAGAGATGAAAGGAGGAAGATAGTATAAAATAGAAGGGATGCCCTGAGAGAAAAGGATCGAAGAATTGAAAGAGAAATACTGTAGCAGTAAGAACTGTACTTGTAATCAACTTCAAGAATTATATACAAAAACTGATCTCCTCGAACTGTGCCAAGGACGATTTTCTTAGATAAAACCAATCTATTTTTACTTTATTGTCATTTGGATCAACTATAATCATTATACAACTCATTAGAGCATAGTTTTCCTAGTGCTATACAAATTCATTGTATTGGGCTCTTTGGGCCTAGATCCTTTTAACGTTTAGGCTTGGGAACCAAATTGCGTCCATATAGGGTTCAATGGGAAAAATGAACCATACAATGGTCGTAAGAAATGCACTATTTATTTCTTTAATTATTTATTTTATAAATAATTTTTTGATTGTTCATCCCTATGATGTAAGTGCATTTATCCTGTAATGTGGAGAGGTTGAGTAAAAACTCTTAACAAAATTTGTAGCTCGCATGAGTGGGGTGTTAGAATTACAATAGCACCCTGGACAAAATTTCACTTATGTGAGTTTGGGGGTGAGGCCATTTCCTATGATATTTGGACTTAAACTGGGATCAGCACACGGCCATAAAGTGCTAGCTATAAAAGTTCATGTCAACACCTGGGTTGTTATGTGTAAGCAGTGACGCTTAATTTTCCCAAAGTAGTCCTAGTTCAAGTCGGAGACCACTACAACTCTAGAGTTGAGATCGCCGTTTTACTAAGTGAAGGTTCAATGCAGAGCACACCTTCATGATGCATAGTGACCCGTCTTTATTTGGTAATCTCTCTTTAACTAAAAATTTTAATATTAAAATGAGTGGAGAATTGTTGGAAAATTTAATATTAATTAATTAAAATAAATTTATATGACAATATAAATGTAAAGATGTGGGAAGTTAATATAGAAGATAAGAAATTAGTGGAATGTTTAATCCCACATTGAAAAGGAGAGAGACTATTTTATTCTTTTTAATTGTGATGATTAATAGGCTGATATGTATTGTAGCAATTTCTAGGCTAAATACATTCAGAATAATTTCCTTATTCATTGGTGAGTAAATTACCTTTTTTTTATTATGGAAAAATGAAGAGCCATTCACCCACTTAATGGATTAGGTGTTGGGCCTATTTACTCTTCAGAAACTCCTTATCTCATCTGTAAGGACACGATTTACGGCCCAAGCCCAAGATGTATGGGATCTTAGTCCAATGAACGCAGTACAGTAAATTTGTAGAGAATGGGTCAAAGAACTAGGCCCTAATGAGTTGGACAACCGCTAGTACTGAATTAAATGTCAATCAAACAAAAATAAGAGGTTCGGATATCAATTGTATAAATTGATCACAATTGGATACAAAGACAATTTAGATTGCTACAGTATTTTCTCTCTATTTTTCCTATCCTTTCTCATGGAGGGTCTTTCACATTATATAACTCCCTTTGGATCATCTTGATACTACACTTATTGATCGTCTGAGCCCTTACTTGAGTACATGTCCCATCAAACACCCTCTTTGGCTTTCTGTGATTTGTGGTAACCAAGGTAGCACTGTTCTGAGGTCTTCTCCACATAAATGAGGCTAGAAAAGTAACTGCAGTGCATCTAATGTGGTGGTAACAGCTTTTCCTTAGATATTTTTGGGTTTCCTTCTTTCTCGTATGTTCATGAGGCACGTCCCTATCATTGGAGCTTTCTGGGGGGTCATTCTAATTACTGGAACAGATACTTGAGCTGCATTCATCATATCCGATGAGGAGTTCCTCCTCGGACCACCTTCTATTCGTTCCTTACTTATGAGACTTTAAATTGGAACCCCTAATAACTATTCGTTCCTCCTTAGACCTTTCAACATCCTCGGACAAAGCCCAAGGCCCAATATGTGGTCCTGGGCCCTTATCCCTACATCATCCATTTAATTGTGTAACTCCAACCCATCAGATTTATGTCTAGCAATTAATCTTGTAACACCCACTACATTAGAATAATGGACCTAATTAATCAGATTAATTTGGGTAATAATTTCTTGAGACCCATTGAGCCTATAAATAGACTTATTCAGACCCATCCAAGTAACTGCAATATAACAACGTTACAACACCAAAAAATCCAGCAATTGTAAGCATTCTTATACACTAAAAATAGAGAGGTTCTTGGCAAAGAAGGGTATTCTTTCTAGTGGAGCTTTGAGCTTGAACACTTTGTGCAGAGGTTGTTCTAGCCATACAACATTTGTTAGGCTGTTATATCCTAGGGGAGACAAGTTAGAGAAGGTTTGCATCGGTTACAAAATTTAGCCAACCAAGGGCTTGAATCTCTTTAAAGAGAGCGAATGCCACACCTCAGTCTAAATAGTGTTGTGTATTTTTTTTTTCTCTTCAAATTAATAATATTTAGAAGTATTATTCAATTTCTCTTTGTGTTATTTCCATTACTATTGTGTTTGCACCAACAATATATATATATATATATATATATATATATGACTAATATAAAAGAAAGATGGGTTACCTTCAAAAGAATAATCTATGACCATAAATGTTAAACAACGAAAAAAAGAAGGAATCATATACAGTCATAGGCATAGGGTTTGGTGGTTCATTGTTGTTAAAAAAGGACGTACCAAGACCACTATTAAAAAAAGTACATGAAAAACTATAAAAAGAACATTAGCTAAGCTGCGAGCAATAAATTTTAATGAGTCTAAACTTTAAATAATGAACGGGAAAAAAAAAAAAAATTCATAAACAATCATAGATGCAAGGTTTTGTGGTTCATAGTTCTATATTTATAACGCAGTAGAATTAGAAAACCCACATGAAAACAAATGAAGAGAACAAGGATGGACATACCAAAATTATATGGTACGTTTGTAAAACACAAACTTTGGTACCTAACAAACACCCACCATAGCAAAATAAAACAAATATGTAAAGAACGTAAAATTTTGGTTATATTAGAGAACTTGTAAGTTAGATTCATTCGTGTAGAGTTTTTGTTTTTGGGTTTTTGCATTGGTGTAGGTTTTTTTGTTTTTGTTTTTGCTTTTGTTTTTGTTGTTGTTGTTGTTGTTGTTGTTGCTGCTGTTGTTGTTGTTGTTGTTGTTGTTGTTGTTTTTTATTTTTATTTAATATTTTTTTTTTTCTGGTTTTCACATCTGTTCTATGCATTGTTTTTGTTTTATTTATTTATTTATTTTTCTGGTTTTCACATCTGTTCTATGCATTGTTCAAAGACTTAGGCTTGCATAGGGTTTTTGAGATTTTAGGTTTCACGTTTTGTTGTTGGGCTTTTAAGATTTTGGTTGTTACGTTGTTGTAGAATTTTTGGGCTTTTTAAAAACTTAAATAAATATACAAAATAATAAGTCAAATTAAAAAAATAATAATGTGGAAATTGTGAAGCTTCTAAAGTTTTCTTTGATTCTTTTTTAATAATTATGATGTGAAAAATTGTGAGGCCTCCAAAGTGAAGTGTCATAATATTATGAAATCAATAAAAAGTCAAAGATTTTGGTTTTATATTATGTATAGATATATAGATTTGTGATAAATATTCGCTGCTAAGGGTGATTTATATGTGCCTTACACATGTCTCAAATCTAGTATTCTAAAATTTGGAAGACAAAAATGTAGCATTTTAATTGAGGGAACAAATTTGAATAGACCCCAACAATTTACACTTAGATTTATAACAGAAGAAAATACAAATGCATGGTGGCGTCACCTTGAACAAGTGACAGAGAAACCTCAAATCCCGAATCTATATTATACATCTAAAAGCTAAAGTATTGTATTTATTGTTACTACACTCCTGTTAAGTCACCTCATCCTCCATGTCATTGTCACATCATTACTTTTTTCATATTTATTTTTTACTTTAAATATTATCTACTTTAATTTATATGTTATAACTAAGTATTGTCTATACATATTTCTCTTAAAGACGGTTTTAACTTTACATATAATTTTGCCCATTTATCTTCCTTTTTTTGTCTCTTCCTCTTACTATAAATTTGTCATTCTCTTCCATTTTATGCATATTTTATTTTTCCCACACAAAAAAGGTTCTCTCTCTCTCTCTCTCTCTCTCTCTCTTTTCGTTTTTATTGGATTTTTTATGAAGTTTGTATACCCATTGTCTTATTATTGACTAACTCATATGTGTTTTTGATGCAAGTTTTTTTTTTTTTTTTTTTTTATCATTTTATTTGCAACACTAAATACTTTTAATGTTGTTGACCAGATTTGGGGGAAAATAATATTATAATATATCAATATTTTGTGTTATTGACAGGTTTTAGTTTATTTGTAAAATAACATGATAGTTTGGACAATATGATGAGGAACAGTTAGTGCGCAATTGAAGAAGATGGTCTTTGTGTAGTTTCCTTCACTATTTGTAAATATATTATTTAAAAAATTAGCACCAAATTTTAATATCTTTATTATATGATGTTTTTAGATGTGTGAGTAATTGTTTTTAAGCATTTATGAATATTTTGTATTGCTTATCTTCCTTATCTCATTAGCATATTTTTTGAGATTTTTAAGAAAACAAATTCAATTTCAAGTTTAAAATTATTTATTTATCTATTCATTTTTCGCATGCTTGATTAGATGTTAGAGTAGATTATGACAATATTACCACAATATTTGGCTTGATTACAATTATTATGTATTATAAGGTAAAATTTTTTGAATTTGATTATGCTTTGAATATTTGACTTGATCACATCACAGTTGAAATGTTTTACATTTTCGGGAGACTGAGTTTGATTTTGATGTGAGTTTTGTTTTTCCTTTTCTTTTTTATTTGAATTGTAGTTTTGTTGAATTTTATAAATTTTTTGATACGTTTCTCGGGGTTTTTTATTGTACGGTAAAAAAAAACTGGGTTTGAATTTTTTTTTTAAACTAAAAAATAATTTCCAAATTTTAGTTACTTTTTTAATAATACACAAAATGTTATAAATATTATTTCAACCTTTTGAATTTCTGAGAAAAATTGTATTGTTTTCATTTTTATATGACAAAAATTATATATTACATTTGTGATTGTCACTATAACAAAGGAAAATATGATTATGAAATACATTACTATTTATTAAATTAGTTCAAACTGTAAAAATAAATTTAATGAGATCATCCTAAAAATATTATCATGCGTAATGCGCGGGATCTATAACTAGTATGGAGTAAATAACCCAAACAGGTTTGAATTAGCTTATTATACACTAACAGTAGTGTTTACTGAATATGCGCTTTAAGCCATGTATCAAGAGTACTTCGTTTTTATTAGGTGGCTAATTTCAAATCCCATTGATTTACTATGATTCAGTAACTTCTCTGGTTTTCTTCAGATTACTAAGCTCATTCAGAAACAATTTGTTCTTTCTTCATCTGACTTCAATGTTAGTTCAAAATTTCCTAAAGTTTGTATTAGTTTCTCCCTCCTCTTTTTGGCAGTGCAGTGTCCCTTGCGTCATGTCGCACAATGAGTGAATCTCAACAACTATCTGAATCGAGATATCTTCCCTATAATAGAGAATGATGGGTCCAGTGAACTTTAGAGAAGGCAAGCAATGATAGAAATAAAGTGTCTGCACAATACTATAAAAATAACCCACAGCATGATCCAGTTAGATTGGTACTGGAGGGGAGCAATAGTTTCATAATCAACATGGCTTAAAGTCATATTGCTCTATGCAAAAGCTAAGGTGAATAAAAACCACTACAACACTTTAGGATGCAGTACAAATCAGCACTGAAGATGTTATTCTCTCCCTGAAGAACACAAGGAGGCAACGAAAAGGTCACCCTGAGGTGCTAAATATTGTTGTTGCAGCATAGATATATTATGAGGCAGTAGTCAAGGTACTCCTGCTGTACTGCCATAGTCATAATAAGCCATGGGAAAACGGGTACTTTGAGAATTGAGATTATCCCTTGAATTACATCCATAGATTAATTTGTAATGCTCCTTTTCAACTATTTCAAGTGCTAACTAAAATCTAGATTAATTTGTAATGCTCCTTTTCAACTATTTCAAGTGCTAACTAAAATCATGTAGTATCGTTCCAGCTTGTCAAATACCTCATTAGATGTAGAATCATGAAATAATTGAGATATGAAACAGGAATCACATAGCAACTTAGTTTGAACAACAATGATGGTAATGTTAACAAAATGACACCAACAATATCCTACCACAAGGCCTCAACTGTATGGCTTGGTAATTAATGACATATACTTGAATTGAGAACCATAAAATTGCAGGTTTCTTTTTTTCTTTTTCTTTTTCCCAGGGGAGGGAGGAGAGTAGGGTGAATTCCCAACCTTTGTTTTTCACATTGTTCTCTCATGTAAATTAAGCTAACTACACATTCCAAATAAGGAAAAATTGTAATTAGTTGCCCATAGTGTTTTTTTACAGTTATATTTGAAATGAGCTAACACAATCAAGTACTTTAATTTGCTGAAATAAAATTTGGAGCAAGCTGTTCTGCTATAGTTGTGAGATTAATGTCATTGTCCTAGTCCCACTACTGTCAAAAGTTAAATGATACAAGACACAACGAAAAAATTTGGTTCAAGCAATTTTATCGATTGAAGCACACTAATATATTAATAATTTGAACATGGTGAAAGGTATTAATCATTTCTCCCTGAACTAGAATTGATTAAAGTAGCACTGAGACTAGAATGTTCATATACTACTGAAAGAGAGCCAACACATAAACCATGGTAGCTAGTACTTACAACACAGGCAAGGAAAATGTTGAAAACTTTAATGTCAAAATGAGATTGAACTGTACAAAATCATGAAAGAACAAAGGATGCAAATGCATCTAAAACTCAGCAAATACTTCAATGGAAGTCAGTCTTTACTTTGAGGTTCTTTTGAGGGGAGAGAAAATATTTTATTTTATGACCTGCTCTTAAATGTGTTGTATAGATTAGATGAGGATCTTGTGTGTCTACTCTATCTTCTGGTGTTGCTTCTGAAACATTAACGATGCCTGAAGCTTGAGAATTGACTTCTGCATAAACTTTTTTGAGTCTTCTAGGCTTCTTTATTTCTGCTTTCTACATCAGCAGCATCCAAGTCTTCTTCGGTTGCAACTTCTGCAATGTTGGCGCTTTCGCTGAATCTACTTTGATAACTTGAATTGGAAATGGTTTCTTGATGTTGAATGTTTGCATAATTATTCTGTGAATCAGTGAACATGGATTTTGAAAGATCACTACCATCTGGTGGTACCCCATTCTCATCATGAAAGCCAAGGACTCCATCCAACACTTCATTTCGGTCAAGAACAGTAGCATTATTGTCTGTTCCACTAGGCTGCATTGCAATCTCCCGTTTGCTTTCCATAATGTTATTATCTTCTTTATTATTGCTATTTAAGTGATCTGCCTCGTATTGGACTTTTTTAAGTGTATCATCAGTAAGTTCCTCAATATGTTGTGGTTCCTTAATTTGTCTTCCTGAAACTTTGTCATCCCCTTGCTTGACTAGTGTTTTTGGGTCCTTGTCATCTTCTTCATCATGAACTTCACCACCCTTCTCATCTCCTTTCTTATCATGATCTGGGACACTACTCCATGAATCATCATGTCCTTTTTTAAAATATCCTCCTTGAACAGAATGATTATATAAGACCACTGATTCACCTTTTCCTCCAACTCCAATATCAGAATTGTTGTCCTTATGTTCTAGTTCCAGTTCCTTCCAATTTTCTTTCTTTTCCCGAGTCCAAAATTGTCCATGAGAATATTCATTTTCCTTGTGGAAAAATTCTTCTTCAACATTTCCATCAAATTCATCATCTCCACCTCCTCCATCATCTTTTCTTTTATCTTCTTCCACAAGATTCACATCTTCTAATTCAGTCATACCACCATCACTTGACAACCCAGCATTCCCCTTACGCCCCAAAATAATGCCACCATGATCTTCGCTAAGTTTGCTCTGTATGCTTTCTCCATAGTTATTTCCCTTTTTGTTTGAGTTTGACTGCCTTAACTGGTATTGCAACCAGATGACAACAGCCAAAAACAATACCAATTGCAAAACATGTTTTACCTTAAACCCTTTGGGCATTTGGTTACGACTAGTGGACTGGTAATTCATCACACTCTGTACAACTTCTTCCAAAGTGGACTAACCAAATGAACAATCACTGAAGAAGAAAAATCGCGAAAATTACTCATCAAGAATCTCCCAACTAAAACAAATTACAAGCTAGCTCTAACATGTACAGAAAATTAAGTCAACAAAAACATAAAGTCAACTACTAGGGAAATAATAGATATGCATCATGAGTGGCATCAGGAATTGAATATGTAAACCAATCAAAGTCACTCTATGCAGGCAGCAAGATCCCTTGGGCTTCAGATGTAATTAAGTTCATATTTCTGTATTTTGCTCTATTTAAATCAATAATAATAATAATAGTAAGTTACATTCCCTAGTCCCTACTATCTTTCAAATTAATTAAAACCAAGTAAACTAAGCTAAAAGAACTTGATCAGTTTACACAAGATAACCCAGGTTTCAAATATAGAAATAGATTCCAACTAAGATGATAATAAGAATCAATATACATATAAGCAATATATATCAATCAAATAGTAAAACTGCAGGATGGAAATTAAAGAGAACGAAAATTTACCTTGTTCAGTTGCAACAAGAAACCCAAAAACCGTGAGCCAAAAAAAGAAAGTAACCCAGAACGTACCAGAATATATGGTTGCTTTTTAATTTCTTTTTACTTGTTTTCAAAGTTGGGTGCTTTTGAAGTTTGAACGTTGAAACTTGAAACCAACTGCTCCTGGGATTATTCCTTTTAGGTTTCAGAAGAAAGTGGCAAAGTAGCGGTTATTTTTTTCCTCAGCGTTATCCCCAAATTACCCTCTGACACAGGACCTGCTGACCTGTCATTTTAGGGTTTTACTTATTTATGTTTAAATAAGTTGAGAGAATATGGGAACTCCGTCGACGCCGCCCTAGGAAACGGCTACCCGACTTCCACTTGGTTAGCTCCGCATATGACGGGACCATTACAATATACATTACATTTATTGTTCCCATGCCAAATTGCCGCAAAACAAAACTGATTTCTAAATACCGATATTACCATCATAATTTTACTACCTGGGGGTTTGGATCCAAGTCTACGTTTTAAGTCTGCATTTTCCCCTTCATTTTTTCTTTTTATTTTTTTGCTTCAGCCAGTTGTTGACTAGGTCAGCAGTAAATAGTGCACGGGTGTACTGTTAGTAGATCCTACAAACTTCACTTCTCAACAACTTTTTCATTAAAAATAGGTCTCATGATACTATTCATACATTTTAAAATTATTTTGCTACCACCGCACTCCCTTGGTGCAATGGTCACTCCACAAGTATAAGTGTTTGTGGAGTGTAGGGGGCAAGGGCCGGGGTTCAAGTCTCCAGGAGGGAGTTTCACACACATATAGACATAGATTAGTTTTTTTTGCTACAGTGTTTTCAGTTTTCAGTTTCAACAAAATAAGTTCTATCCAAACAGAATTTCACATTTTCAGTTGCAACTTGCAAATCTCTCATCCTCCTTTTTATTGTATGAACTATGAAGAAATACTAGGTAACTCTCTTTTTTTTCTTTTTTATGGGATACTAGGTAACTTTATGACAGATCAATAATTAAGGGGTGGAGAATTTAATCTAAGGGTCTATTTGGATACAACTTATTTTTGCTGAAATTGAAAACTAAAAACACTGTAGCAAAATAATTTTTTAATATGTGAATAATGCCGTGGGACCTGTGAACAGTGCATTTTGTCTCCTGCACAGTGAACCGATGTGATGCTACTGTTCACGCACTTAAAAATAAATAAATAAATTTAAAAAAAAAAACAGAAACTTTAAACGCAAACGTGTATCCAAACTCTCACTAAGAGTGTTTTTATTGAAATCAGTTGAGCTACAAATCTTTTAACAAAAATTATGTAACTTATTTTCATGTAAGACACCTAAAATAAATTGATAATACAAGATATGATAAAACTTAAAAGCACAATATCTTATATAAAAAATATATATATAATTTCTTAGGTGCAATACTGCAATACATTAAAATTTACAATTAAGTTTAAACACTTGTCTTTTCTCCACACAAAAAAAAAAAAGTTTAAACACTTGTTTGCATTGATAAAACACAAACAGGCTAATAAAAAGTAATTATTCACCTCAAAAAAAAAAAAGGGTAATTATTCACAGTTTTTTTTTTTTTTTTTTTCCCTACAATTATTCACAGAGTTGAACCAAGGAATTGCTGGTCATTCAAATGACTTCTATTAAAAACAAAAAGGGTATGGTAATGTTCGGCTGCTTGGGATTTTTTGCGTAATCGGTCTAGGCCAGTCCCATTTCCTAAGCTGCTTCCTTGAGTTGAGTCTGGGAAGCCTTACAAAAGGATGGACACAGGCCCATTTCCTAATGTGTCCTTGCTTCCGTGGACTACTATCTCTTTATTTAACCAGGGAAAAAGGAAAATTGTAACTTTGTGAAGGAAAATTATTAGTTACTCCTAGTATCATAAATGCGTAATCTTCTCTCTTACATGAATGGTAGGTTCTATTATGAATTTAATTAGTGAGACTCACCATTCATGTGAGAGGAGAGAGTACGCATTTATGGTATTCCGGGAGTACGCAATAATTTCCCCTTTGTAAGTATTTTTTTTTTCCTTACTGAATAAAGATTGTAGGGAAAATTACAACTTATCCACTTACAGTTTGGCCAAAATTTAAGTTGCCAACCTATGATTTGAAATTTAATACTTTACCTACTTGAGATTAGCTCAGTTAGAGTTTCGTAACCTACTCTATTAAAAACATGGCTAAATATGCAATTTTACTCCACTTTTATATTTCTCTCCTTCAAAAACACAAAAAACATAAAAGACAAGATCAAATAAGTTCGAAAAGAAACCAACGGAACACTTGGCATCATGAGATTTCAAACCCCAGATAAGTAACTTAAATTTCAATCAAACAACAAGTGGGTAAGTTGTAATTTACCCAAAATTGTAAGTATTTTTTTAAAAAAATAAAAATTGTAAGTATCTTTCGTGAAATACTAGTGAGTAGAGTCATTTTTCAGTGTACTATTGTAAATCTCCACCTTATTATAAGCTAGTTCAAACTTCAAAGTACTCTTTGATTTAAGCTTAAAAAGGAATACACAACTGTCCAAATATTACGTCCAAGATCAACAATTTGAAATTTCCCCTCTTTTTCCCCCTTGGGGATCAAATTCACTCATAAAAAGAAAGCGATATTAATAATTTAGTACTCACTGTAATCCTTGCCTTGCTGGATTCCTTTGAAGTTGGAAAGCAAGCATCTAAAAATGGACTACAACCAAGTGGCACATGATTTAGCTTAGGTTACGAGAGATACGGGGACATCCTAAACATGGATTGGGATTGACCTCCTAATGCTTCACCATACTCTCTTGATCGATTACTCAAAATGCTAATTTCCCTATATAATTTCCTGTATTTTGGTCTTTCTTTTTGTTGTACTTCAATTTCAAATTTAATCAAGGGAGTCAATTTCATACCGGATGCTATTTCGGTTTGGTCAGACTAAAGAAATATTTCAGTATCAGTTGATACCGATGTACCCTTTCGAGATTACCGCTATTTATATAATTCTATACATAAATATATAATTGTATTATTTATGTAAGTATAAATTTATAAATTTTTTATGTTTATCAACATAAAATTTTAAAATCCACATATTTTAAAAGCCTACATATTAGCTTCAATACATTAACCAATATATTAAATTAAATAAAATATTTTTTTAATAATTTTTTCAATTATTTATTTTTTTATTGTACTGGCTGAAATGCAAATACCGGTCAGTATAGGCTGATACAGGCCGATACGAGTTGGTACAAGCTGTTATAGTCGAAATAGGTTGGTACAATCCTGTATTTTTTCCGGTACATTTTAGAGAAGTACCTGTACCAGTTTATAAGTGGCTGGTATCATATATTTTCCTTGTACGGTATTGACTTCCTTGGTTTTAAAGAAAACAATGAAGGTTCAATTCAAAAAATAAATAAATGTTGTGGCAACAAAACTAGAGTTTGTATTTATCACATGAGTTCTGTACATATAATTTTGATGGTAGTGTATTCAATCAATATCAATATTTGTTTTTTAAAATCCCTTAGAAGAGAAAGCTGAACTTTACGAACCTTGATAAAAATACATATTAGAGCATCTACAAAAGCTTATAAGGCCTTTAATTTTGTTTATAACCATAAAATTTTGAAAGCTATAAGGGTGTGTTTTATAACCCTTTTTTTCTTCTTTCAATTTTCTATTTCTAACAACAGTTTTCTATTTTTTTTAGGCCAAAATACTTGTTTGGTAATTTGTGTGTGTGTCTCCAAATCCTAGGTTATAAAGGAAATTGAAAACAGTATGAGGCTGTTTGATTAGCCGAAAAAAATGCAATATTCTATATTCATTTTCAGTTTTATGTGGGACCTATTGTTGGAAAATCTGGTTTTCTATCTCATACAAAACACACAGCGGAAGCAACAACCAAAGATTTACTTCATTCATGAGAGATAACATGTAACCTTGAACTCTAGAACAAAGAATAAGAAGCGTACCTTGGTGCAGTGAAATTCAAAACCAAAATTAGAAGTACTTAGGAACACTTTTAATCTTCACTCCAATTCCACTTAATGCCCAAGAAGTGTGGTCTCTCAAGCAGTTTCTAAGGATAGAATAAGAGAGTGTCCAACACTCACATACACCATTTCATTTCTTATATGATCTTAATGAAAAACCACTTTATAATTCTGTATGTTTCTCTCCTTATATATAACTGATTATCTAATTGGGCTCTAGTATGTGGCTTGGAGTGGGACCAAAAGGGAACAAATAAGACTCTAGCTCCAATGGGCCTTGGGCTTTTTTGTCAACTCTTGACAAGTCCAAAGTTACCATTAATCATATTCAATACCACTATAAGAATATAATTGCACTCTAGGCTTTATTAATAAATTATATCCCAAGACTTTATTATACATACAACATCTTCATTAAAATATTTGTAGTAATATAAAGTTATGAATGTTGACTACCACTTTGAAGATTACTACATCTTAATCCTTGAGTACCCGGTTTAATCCTTTATGTTATTCATCATATATTTATGAACTCCAATTTCATAAATATATACTTTAGTAACTCTTTACTAAAGTGGTTGGGCCCAACACTTTGAATAACCAAACCCATTAAACTTATCTCAAGGGAATATTTTATATCTCCGTTAAGAGATTATGAATTCTATCTTGAGAATATATGTTCCATCAACATTAAATGCGGCTGTCCAACATACTGAGGTTTTGATCGTGACTTACAGATCTCACTCCTGATATATCAAAACAACCTACACCTCATGATCAGGTCCATTATTCTTTCAGGATTTAGAGTTGATGTAAATAGAAGTCGTGAGATTTATTATTCATTTAACAGTCGTTAGGAGAATAATAAATCTCACAGCGATCCAGTTCAATATGTTTTAACTCTTAAAACATATCAACTAGAAGTCTCCACTTCCATGATCAAGACAAATCATCTTAGTTGATATGTTATAGTCTTCGCAGATGAAATGCCCAATTTCATCACCAACTACGAACTAAAATTCTGAATTTACAAAGAACTTGTGATTTATATCTTTCTGTGACTTTTCACATAAATCACATACTATGCATCTCATGGACTAAGATAGTGTCCCATTAGTTCATTAATAAATAGTCTCATATAATTAAACAATTTAATTATTTATGACATGCCAATAAATTGGATTTTAGGGCATAAACCCCAACACCTATCACTAAAAAATTGGTTTGGTTTTAGCATTTGTACTCAGTTTTCATTTTCAATATCTTAAAAGTTGGATTTGAATACAAAAAATGAAAATAACTTTTTTAACATTTTCATTTTCTATGAAGACGAATACAGTGACATATTTGTAAATATTGTGAAAACACAAAATTACTTTTTTTTTTTAGTGATATGATTTGTGTAAGTGAGAAAAGTTATTTTTTTTTAAAAATAGAAAATAATTACCAAACCCGGTATGATATATTTTATACTCAAATTATGTATTTAAAATAACTTGAATATGATATTAAAGTGGTAAAAATCCATGAGTCTCACATAAGAAATGATAGAAAATATGAGTTTATATGCTCTTGGGTTGGATATTAGGTTGAGCTTTGGACATGTGTGGATTGGGCTCTCTTATCCAAATAATAATTGATGACAAAACGTAACGGACGAAGCAACGATCACAGAATGAGTTGTGAACTTCAGACCAAGATTTCGTAACGCATTAGCCGTTGGGCATAAATACAGTGATTCATTGCCCATTAATGAGGCATACAACTATAAAAGAAAGAGCAACATAAGTGAAAGGTACACACAAATACTCTACGAAAATCACTCTCCAATCTTTTTCTCCCTAAAATCTTTCCCCCTTACTAACTTAAGCATCAGAGGCAGTTTGGCTAACGCCACACCGGCGTGTTACTCTTCCATCCAGTTCATTTTGCAGGTTTTCCTCCAATAGAGACGACCCCAATCACAACTTTGTCCATCCGCTACGACGAGGAGCTTAACTACTGATTTTTTTGCATCATCAGTTTGGCGCCGTCTGTGGAAACGCTAATCATTCAAGCCATCTTTCCCAGTGAAAAAAGAGTTCCTCGAAGTACAAGATGGAATAAAAAATTACACAACAGCAAGAAGCTGTGCAACAACAACAAATCTAGGCCCTCTTGGCTAATGTGGAAGAGCTAACTCACTAGAATGAAGAGCTGCAAAAGACAATGGAATCCCAAAATGCAAAACATCGACGAACAGGCAAAAACCAAAATAAAGAAGAACCAAACTCTTAAGCCAGCAGGCGAGACAGGACCTTAGGAGAAGATTCTTCCAGGATGGAGAATGAGCTTCGTAACATTAGGAAGGAGATGGATGAGTTAAAAAGTACCATGAAGGACAAAGGCGGGGAGAATTTGGATGGGATGATTCGAAGGACGAACTCACCATTTACTACTGAAGTACTGAACTGTCCCCTCCCACCAAAATTTCATCTCCCACAGTTGGAGTCATATGACGGTTTCAAGGATCCCTTGGATCACATTGAATCATTCAAGACACTAATGCTATTGCAAATGATCCCAGACGAGGTGATGTGTAGAGCATTCCCAACAACATTGAAAGGAGTAAATAGAGTATGGTTCAGCAAGATACCCACAAGAACTATTGTAGATTTTGAACAACTCAGCAAGGATTTTGTTCAGCATTTCATTAGGGGGCAAAGGCACAAAAAGCCAACTAGCCATCTTCTCAACATTCAACAAGTAGAAGGAGAATCACTAAGACAGTACATTACCTGATTCAATAAGGAGCTATTGCAGGTAGACGAAGCTGAAGATCAAGTCATCCTAACAACTTTCCAAGTAGGGTTGCTGCCTGGGGATTTCTTCTTCTCAATCACTAAAAGTCCACCAAAAACAGTCATGGAGTTGCTTCAGAAGTACATGAATGCAGAAGACGCAGTGCTCGCAAAAGAAATGAAAGGAAAAAGGAAGAGAGACGAAGGAATAAGTAGAAATCGTGATAAGAAGAAAGAGACACGAAGTGTTGGGTAGAGCATAGGGAAAAAGAAAGAACTTCCGAACAAGAAGCCAAAGTTCACTAACTTTACTCTTCTAATAATGCCAATTGAGCAGGTCCTTATGCAGATAAGGGACGATCCCTCTTTGCAATGGCCGAAACCAATTAGTACTCTAGCAGAAAAAAGAGACAATAACAAGTACCGTAGGTTCCATCAGGACCATGGGCATCGCACCGACGAGTGTAGGCATTTGAAAGACCAGGTGGAGACTTTAATCAGGCAAGGAAAGTTACAGAAGTATGTCAGGAAGACAGAGCCCCACAGATACCAATGAAAGGATGATCAAGACAAAACTCAGGGAGCAAGAGATAGCAAACCTCTTGCAAGAGAGATAAAGACGATCTTAGGAGGACTAACGACAAGCAGAACACTAAAATCCTTTAAAAAAGCCCATGGGAGAGAAATAAACAATGTCCATTTACAGCTCCCTCCAATGAAGATGCCAAAGAATGATGAGCTTGATATTGTTTTCTCAGAGAGGGACGATCACGACATCAGGAAACCCCATGATGATCCACTGGTAATCATGCTCAGGGTAGAAGAATTCAACATCCACCGGGTGCTCATTGACAATGGAAGCTCAACAAATATCATCAACTTGCCTGCATTTCAACAGATGAAACTGGATAAGAAAAGGATCAGGCCTTTCACCTTGCCTCTGGTAAGCTTCACAGGGGATAGAATCGTCCCTAGGGGCATCGTTACTCTAATCGTAATTGCAGGCACTTACCTAGCACAGGTCACCAAGGAAATTGATTTCCTCATAGTTGATTGCCCTTCAACATACAACATTATCCTGGGAAGACCTGCACTCAACAAGCTAAGAGCAGCAACGTTGACATATTACTTGAAGGTGAGGTTTCCAACAGCCCATGGAGGAGGAGAAATCATAGGAGACCAAGTTTTGACAAGAGAGTGCTATCAAGCTGCCTTAACATCTGGGGAGAACCACACGTGGGTGATCAATGAACCAGAGCCCATCCCTGAACCGTCAGAAACACCACAAGAAGTTAAGATTGTCCCAGGAGATTCGACAAAGGTATTAAAGATAGGATCAACACTCCCAACTCTAAAGAAAGAGAAGATGATTTCCTTCTTAAGGACAAACCAAGATGTTTTTGCATGGAAACACGAGGATATGTCTGGAATCAATAGGAAGATCATACAGCATCATCTCAACATTAACCCAGAATGCAAACCTGTATAGCAGAAGCGGAGAATATCTGCACTAGAGCATAACAAAGCTGTAACTGAAGAAGTAGAAAAGTTACTAAAAGCTGATTTCATCAGGGAAGTCTTCTATCCAAATTGGCTAGCAAATGTGGTAATGGTAAAAAAGAGTAATGGAAAATGGAGAATGTGCATCGATTTCACATACTTGAACAAAGCCTGCCCGAAGGAGAGCTTCACCTCGCCGAGGATTAATCAACTGGTAGACTCAACTGCTGGACACAAACCCTTAAGTTTCATGGACGCATTTTCTGGATACAACTAGATTCTTATGGACGAAAACAATCAAGAGAAAACCTCATTTGTCACTAGCCAAAGATTGTACTACGACAAAGTTATGCCCTTTGGATTGAAGAATGCAGGAGCCACATACCAAAGATTGGTGAACTACATGTTCTTTCACCAAATTGAAAGGAATGTGGAAGTATACGTAGATGATATGCTAGTGAAAAGTAAGGACGAAGCCAACCACTTGGACGATCTAAAAGAAACCTTTAGCACACTATGTAAGTACAATATGAAACTAAACCTTGCAAAGTGTGTTTTTACTGTTGCTTCAGGAAAGTTCTTGGGATTCATGGTGTCCCAACGAAGTATAGAGGCAAATCTAGACAAAGTAAAGGCAACAATCGAGGTCAAATCACCAAAAATAGTGAAGGAGGTTCAAAGCTTGACACGAAAGGTCGCAGGCCTAAACAGATTCGTCTCTAGGGCAACGGACAAGTGCATGCCATTCTTTAAGGTATTGAAAAAAGCCTTTCAGTGGATTGACAAATGCGAAGAAGCCCTTGCCAAGTTAAAAGAGTACTTAACAAAGCCACCACTAATAAGCCCCTCAGTGATGGGAGAAAAGCTATACCTCTACTTAGCAATATCTAACAACGCAGTAAGTTCAACACTAATCAGAGAAGAAGAAAATGTCCAAAAGCCAGTCTACTATACCAACCAAACATTCCAGGGAACAGAGGCAAGTTACCCAAGGATGGAAAAGATAGCTTTTGCATTGTTAGTCGCTTCCAGAAAACTCTGTTCGTACTTCCAAGCACAGTCCATCGTCCTCATGACAGACCAACCAATAAGAAAGATGA
Source organism: Quercus lobata (assembly GCF_001633185.2). Classification (NCBI taxonomy): domain Eukaryota; kingdom Viridiplantae; phylum Streptophyta; class Magnoliopsida; order Fagales; family Fagaceae; genus Quercus; species Quercus lobata. Next base: position 42,128,689 of record NC_044905.1, on the reverse strand, counting down.
TGAACAAGATAGATGCAGCAGGACGACTCATTCAATGGGTAATTGAATTGGGCCAATTTGACATCAAATTTCGGCCTTGAGCAACAATCAAAGCCCAAGTACTAGCGGATTTCATTGCAAAATTCACTTACCCTTATAAGTAAGAAGAACTTCCCATGGAAACATGGACGGTCCAAATAGATAAGTTTGCCACGAAGAAAGTAAGAGGAATAGGAATAGTGCTCATATCTCCAAAAAGAGAAACATTGAAGTATGCAGTTAGATTGCAATTCTCAGCAATGAATAATGAGGCTAAATACGAAGCATTGCTAACAGGGCTAAGTCTAGCAAATGCTCTAGGAGCAAAGAATCTTATTGTCCATGTTGATTCTCATCTAATAATTGGACAAGTGAAGGGAGATTGTGAAGCCAAAGAAGAAAGGATGCAGAAGTACCTGAATATCTTCCAACAACTCTCACAGCATTTTGACAACCTAGACTTTGTGCAAATCCCTCGGGCCAAAAATGCAAAAGCTGACTTCCTAGCAAGATTGGCCTCGTCAGACGACTACAATGCGATCTCTAAACTATGTATAGAGATAAGGGGGCAACCAAGCACAGAAGGTGAGCAGGTTCTGAAGATAAAGGAACAAGACGAGTGGATGACTCCTATCTTCTGTTACTTGAAAGAAGGATGGCTCCGAGAAAATAAGACTGAAGCAAGGAAGACACAGATCAGAGCAGCTCACTTCGTCATTATTGACGATGTGCTGTACAGACGAGGGTACTCACTCCCATATCTAAGACCTTACAAATGGATGCACACGACATCGTCTAAGCATGCGATAAGTGTCAACGCTTCGCAAATATCCAAACGAGACCAAGAGAAACGATGACACCCATATCCTCGCCATGGCACTTCACCTAATGGGGGATTGACATTATGGGCCCATTCCCTTTAAGGAAGAGGCAACTCAGATTTCTGATTGTTGCAATTGATTACTTCACAAATGGGTAGAAGCAGAACCAGTGACAATGATAATGGAGGCCAAAGTCACAAGCTTTGTATGGAAAAACATCATCTGCAGGTTTGGAGTCCCACGTGTCATAATATCAGAAAATGGAAAGCAGTTTGACAATCCCAAGTTTCAAAAATTTGCCAAGACTTAGGAGTCAAGAACCACTACTTCTCTCCAAGACACGCTCAAGCCAACGGGCAGACAGAGGTGACGAATAGAAGCTTGCTCAAAATCATCAAAACTAGGCTTAAGGGGGCAAAGGGGGCATGACCTGAAGAACTACCAAATGTCCTTTGGGCATATAGGATGACCATAAGAGTTCCAACAAGAGAAACACCATTCGGACTGACATTTGGCATTGAGGCCATCATACCAATGGAAGTGGGACTGACAAGCTTCCGAGTCAAAACTTATGAACACCAGAAGAACCAGCAGGAGCTTAACAGCAACTTGGACTTAATTGATGAAGTCAGAGAAGAAGCTATGAAGGGAATGGCCAAACACAAGGAAGCAATGGCCAAATACTACAACAGAAAAGTCAAGGTAAGAAGGTTCAACGCAGGAGACCTCGTCCTTAGGAAGGTATCACAGGCAACAAGGACCTGTCCCAAGAAAAACTAAGACCAGCCTAGGAAGGCCCCTACGAAGTAATCCGTCACTCCAAAGAAGGCTCCTACTACCTAAAGTATTTAGACGACTATGAATTGCCTCGACCATGGAACATAGAACACTTGAATGAATACTACCAATAAGGAATACTTTACATTTCAAGTTGCCTAATCTTCATATCAATATGTACAACATTTATTACTTTCGTCATTCATAGATCAATAATACATGAAAGCATTATCCATGCGTATTTATCAATGATTATCCATGAACTACTTGTCAATATAAATATGTGCAACACTTAGGAGTTATCCTTGGGAGACGTCCCAAGGATCTCTATCGTTACAATCTCAAATCAAAAGCTGTTCAAACACAACCAACGGCGTCATAGCCATCAAAGTTGTTAATACACAACTACCAAAGTCGACTAAATCAAAGTTGTTTAAACACAAATAATATGACCATCATTCAAGAATGAATAAACTAAAAAAAATGGTTAACCTAAAGACACTCCAATACCACGACTTTAAGTCACCAGTACAGTGCAACATTGTCATTTAAACATGACTCAATAAAAAGCTGTTCAAACATAGCTAAAAATAATAAGTTGTTCAAACACAACTAAAATCGTCATTCAAACATGACTCAATAAAAAGCTGTTCAAACACAGCTAAAAATAATAAGTTGTTCAAACACAACTAAAATCTTCATTCAAACATGACTCAATAAAAAGTTATTCAAACACAGTCAAAAGTAATAAGTTGTTCAAACACAACTAAAATCATCATTCAAATATGACTCAATAAAAAGCTGCTCAGACACAGCTAAAAATAAGTTGTTCAAACACAACTCAAATCGTCATTCAAACATGACCCAATAAAAAAGTTGTTTAAACACATTTGAACGTAAAAAGTTGCTCAAACACAACTAGCATAGTCATTCAAATATGGCTAAAAAAGAGAAGCTGTTCAAACACAAGCTAAACGTGAAAAGTTGTTTTAACACAACTAATATCGTCATAAAATGTTGTCTAAACACAACCAAGCATGAAAAGTTGTTTAATATAGCTAAAGCATGAAAGTATCCAAAAACCTTCGTCATCTGAACACAGCAAAGGTGTACTTATAAAACAAAATTCATCAGCAGTTCATAAAATTACTTGTCATTGTCAGGAAGAGAATATATGCCAAAACATACGGGCCCAAAGAGATTGTTCAATTAAGATGCTCAAAACAATGAGCCCATAAAAAGATATTGTTTTCATCTTACAAAAAAAAAGGGTAATTTACTGTTCATCCAAAACGGGATCTGCAAGAGTTATAGGTGCAGCCTCTTCAATCACCTCAACTACAGTTGTGACTTCTTCCATTACATTCTCCACCGTAGCCTCAAAAGGACGGTCAGACATGAGCTCCTTCTCAATATCACCAATAATATGACCAGAAAGGTCGAAGTTAGGGTGATGCTTCGCCATCCATTTTCTGAGAAGATCAAAGCCTTCCATGTAGTACCCACACAACTCGTCTGAGTACTCGTCAGAATCCCTGAATTCCTGCACTGCCGTGGCCCCGGCTTTTTGCAACTTCAATTCCAGATCACCAATCTACTTGTCCTTTAGCTTGCAAAAATCCTTCTCCACTTGAAGACTCTTCTCCAAGGCCACCACATGTTCTTTGTCATTCTCAGCCTCAACAACAAGGATGGCGACCTTGTTCTTCAGCATTTCATTCTCAAAGAAAAAAGATTTAATCAGAGGCTCAGCTGTGGACACCTTCTTCTCCAAGTCCAGAAGCTTCCCAAAAAAGAACAAAGTATACCCCAAAGCCTACACATAAAATCTCTCTTAGCAAAAAGCAAAACAAAAAAGAAAAAGGAATCTACGCTATCAACACATACCTGCACAAGTTTCTAAGTGTAAGACGACATCACTTTGCTGGACGACTTCGCCATCAAAGGGTTTAGGTCGTCCATAGAGAGCGCCTCATGAGCCTTCAAAACAGTAGCATTAACATCATCCCAGAAGGAAGGAAGAAAAGGTTCATCACCAACCTTCTTCTTCTTCTTAGTCTCCTCCCCAGCGGAGGCAATTACCTCCAGAGACAAGGTGGGAGAAGCAGGATGCTTAGCAGGAGAATGGGCAGTCACCATGGAATCATCCTTGGAAACGTCCCCTACCTTCGGACTTTTCTTTGAGAGAAGACCACTAACGAGGCCACCTTTGGCTTTCTTCTCTTGAGCCTCAACCAATTTTTACTTGCTAAATCTAATCGTCATTCCTAAGGGGAAAAGAGAGACTATATATATATAGACCCTGATGCTCTGTATGCCCTTATCAAGATGATATCAAGGGAAAAAGATGCAGATGATTCAAGAGATGAACGGTCCTCTGAAGCATCTGTTATAAAAAAACCCAAACTACCCCTACAACCAAGAGTGGTTTAGTCACGATGAAGAAGATACCCTTGATTTAGCAAAATATTGATTGATTGGTTCACTCTATTTCTCTGGCCTGCGCGACAGCCAAAATGCTACAATGTTTACCTTTGGTGAAGTTCCCACTATTGTTTTACTATTAGCCCATGCAAATGATGATGTTTTTGAAAAAGAAGATTCTTCATCATTTCGGTCACCTCATGCTTTCTTTCGGCACATTTGGCTCTTTTGGATTGAAGAACCAAACAAAGCCCTTGCTCCTGATGATTTAAGTCAAAAAGTGAAAAATCACTATTCACTTTTTACTGTTCACTGATTACTATTCATTGATTACTGTTCACTGATTACTGCTCACGAGTACTGTTCACTATGCTTTTTTATGCCTATTTAAGGGTTCATACTTTGGGTTTTCACCTGTGAGATATTTTCTGGGATCTGTATGTTCAATTCTTCTTAGATTGCGAATAGCAGTATCATAAGGCTGTCAACCAAAAACAAAAATCCTATCCATGCTAACTTGAGAATTATTACTTGAAACACCTTTTAGCTTTAAATCAATGGGTTTTTCAAAACTCTTTTGCAAAAATTCATTGAGATCTTGATCTCTTCTTGAAATACTCTCAAAACCAGCAAAGGAATGTCTTCCTTCGTTGATCCTCAAGGGTTGGTTATCATGAAAACTTATTTTAACAGTTCCATCAAGATATTGTTGAATATGGGTGAGATTTAACTCATCAAAAACAGATTTGGCAGGAGAGGATTCTTGTTCCAACAACCATTGTTTTGGAAGATTAATATCTTGCCATTGAATCATTTTTGGGGCATAAGTCCTAGCATCAGCAGTTGAACATTGAATTAACATGGTTTTACCAGTAGGTTCTCTATTGATCCTAGCACCAGGATTCAATTGAGTACCCAAAAGTCTATAATAAATACGGTAAATCAAAGCAAAAGGCTTACTGCCTTCTTCCATATTATAACCAGATGTCAAAATATTTAATGTCAAAGCTTTAACAATATTAGGATCATCCAAAGTAAGAGTAATATCATGATAACAATTAAAATAAACATGAGTGGAATGTTATGCCTTTTGGTCTTAAGAATGCCTTGAGTGAGTTTCAAAATATTATGAATGATATTTTCAATTCCTTCAGCCATTTCACCATTGTTTATATTGATGATGTTCTTATTTACTCTAATTCTATTGATGAACATTGGAAACGTTTGTATTTGTTTCTAGATTCTATCAAAAGAAATGGTCTTGTTGTTTCTGCTAAGAAAATCAAATTGTTCCAAACAAAAGTTCAATTCCTTGGCTATGATATCGTTGAAGGACAAATTCGTTCTATTGATAGAGCCATTCAGTTTGCTGATAATTTTCCCGATGTTATTACTAATAAAACCCAACTTCAAAGATTTCTTGGGTCCCTAAATTATGTTGTTGATTTTTACAAGGATATGAGGAAAAAATGTAAACCTCTTTTTGATCAGTTACAAAGTAATCCTCCACCTTGGTCTGATGTCCATACTTCCCTTGTCAAACAAATCAAATCTCATGTTAAGACATTGCCTTGTCTTGGTATTCCTACTGTTAATGCTTTTAAAATTGTTGAAATCGATGCTTCTGACATTGGTTATGGTGGTATTCTGAAACAAAGAGTTTCCCTAGAGTCATCTGAACAAATTGTCCGTTTCTATTCAGGAATCTGGAATAATGCACAGTTAAACTATAGTACTATTAAAAAAGAGATTTTATCTATAGTACTATGTATTTCAATATTTCAAAGTGATCTATTAAAACAAAAGTTTTTGTTACGTATTGATTGCAAAAGTGCTAAATGTGTTATTGAAAAAGATGTTGAAAATATTGCTTTAAAACATATTTTTACCAGATGGCAAGCTATTTTAAGTGTTTTTGATTTTGATATTGAATATATTAAAGGATCTTAAAATACCATCCCTGATTTCCTTACCCATGAATTTCTGCAATGTCATAATGGCAAGTAGGCGGTCGAAAGATAAGAGCCCTGCCACTGATAACCAAATTGTTAAAAAGGAACCTGTTTCTTCTTTGGAGATTGTTAACCATTTCACTCCCTTAGGAACCATTCCTAGGCCTAATTACTCTTCTGTTTTGGCCTCAACCTATGATCCTTATGCTTTAACCCAAGTTAACCAGCTTGTTAAAACTGTTTTTCCCAAAGCCCCCAATGCTTCTCAGTATGTTAAAAAACAATATTTTCAAAACCTATTTTCCATTGAACCAAATAGGAATTCCATTACTGATCCTTTTAGACTTGCTACCAATTACTTTCCCCCAAAGTTTCATTGGATCCCTAAACATTGTGAGAAAGATGTGCAATATTATTCTGATATTCTGCGCCATGAGAGATCAATCATTGTTAAAGCCATACCTGATAAAAACAACACTACTAAGATTATTTATCATAGTGTTTTCCTGAATCATATTATTTCTGAAGAAATGTAGGGCCCCAACCTTGCCTCCACAAGAAGGTTACCAACCTCCCTTATTCCTTATTCATATCATGATTATCTCACTACTTGCTTCAAATTCATGCTTCATCAGAATGAAAACATGTCTCATTCATGGTTTGTTAATTTTGATAAGGACTTTAATTCTAATTTACCCCTCTGGTTCGTCTGCTGGTCGACTTAGTTTGGATTTGTTACTAAAATATTCCCAGACTCATTGGCGGGTTCTTTCCAATATTTTACAAGGGTATTCAGAGCTGATGCTTATGGGGCTAAATTCCCTCCTTTGCTCCATTTCATTAAGAAGTATAAGGTTCCTTGGATTTTGAAATGGCAATATGATAAGAACGGTGATGTCCTCACATGCCGTTGGTATATTAAATGGTGGGATAAATTCCCTCACACTCAAGCAATTGTTAAAAATGTTACTAGAGAATTTCCATCCCCAATTACATTGTCTGCTGCTAATACCTCGGTACAAAGAGTTGAACTAGCTGTTGCACCTGCTTCTACATCTGCTACGATTGTTAAATCCTCTGCTAAGCCTAAAAAGAAGGGTTCTCCTTTGGATGAAATATATAAATATATATATTTATATATATATATATATATTTTTTACCCTACCAAACCAGAACCTTCCTCTCCATAGAGCAAAACTGCTATTGAAGAAGAAGAAGAAGTTAAACCTCCTGTTTCTCCATCTTTTTCTGATTTTCAAACAAATGCTGAAACCCCTGTTTTTGAAAGTCAATTAAGAGTTTTAAATGTTTTGGATGAAAATTTTGAAATTGATATGGTTGCTTTGTATAATGAATTTATTTCTGCAAAAAACAGAGATAAAAGGAAATATTACCAGAGTACTTTTGCTCAATCTGAAAAAGATCGTGTTAAAAGGAAATGGAAAGAAAAGATGAATCAGTTGAAAAAACACATTTTGTTTTTTGATTTTCTTGAAAACTATTATGTTTCAAAGGATGAAGTTTCCTAAAACCATTTGAATCTAATAAAGAAATCAAATTTTGTTAAAGATAAAACCATTGTTAGGTCTAGCCATTCACCCCTTGAGACATTTCTTGTAAAATGTAAAAGGACGGAAGTGAAGGCCTCTCCTTTCAAAATTGCTAATGATCAAACACCTATCTATAATATTATTGAACAAAACAATTTTACTAATGAATCTCTACATGTTATTGGTCAACAACTTGACCATATTGAAGAAAAAATTGTTGAAACAACTACTGCTTCAAAACCTGAGAAACCTTTGATTGATTTACCTAGTCAAAGAGAAAATGTGAAATTTAAAACCTCTCAGGCTAAAACTCTTGAAATTGTTGAAAAAATGCTTTCTGATCTAAAGGTTAAAACTGAGAGTACTACTACAAGTGCTGTTCAAACTATTTCAAGAAATGAGAAAGAAATTGTTTCTAAAGAAAATACAGATTCCGACTCATTATCTTCTGTTTATGTTAAAAAGGTTTTTAATGATGATTTACCAGAAATTAAAAGATTTGTTGGAAAATCCATTCCCTTATCTTTTACAAAAAATTGGTAATCAAAACCTACTCCTCCTAATATGCAGTTTGAAGAAAGATCTTTTCAAACTCAATTTTCTGTTTCTGCTAACAAAATTTATGAATGGAATATTGATGGTTTGTTTGAACAGGAAATCATTAATAAAATGGGTCATATGTCTATGGTTGGAATTGCTTATATGAATAACCATAATCTTGACCACCCTGAAATTGTTGACCTTCTTGTTACTGGTTTTTCTGGCATTCTTCGTGGATGGTGGGATTCATATCTCACAGAAGATTCCAAAGAATCTATTAAAACAGCTGTTAAAAAGAATGATGAAGGTTTCCCTATTTTTGATGAAAGTATTGGTTGAGGTATTCCTAATAGTGTCAATATCTTAATCTATACTATTCTTAAATATTTTGTTGGTACTCCATCTAATATTTGGTCTCGAATTTCTGATTATCTGAATAATTTGAGAAGTCCTACTATGTCTGATTACAGATGGTACCAAGATGTTTTCATTTCCAGAGTTATGCTTCAAAAAGATTGCTACAAGCCTTATTGGAAAGAAAAGTTTATTGATGGTCTACCTCCTATCTTTGCTCATAAGGTAAAACAAGAATTAATTGGTAAAAATGATTCTATTGATTATGATAATTTAACTTATGATGATATTTTAAGTACTATTAAAAAACTTGGTATTAATATGTGCAATGATGAAAAACTGTAAAAACACCAATTGAAAAATAAAAGAAAAGCTAAATATGAAATGGGTCATTTCTGTGAACAATATGATTTGCCCCTTATTGCTCTTTCTAGGAAAAAGGGTAAAAAAACATGATAAAAGTCACAAAAATATTAGCCATAAAAAATATAAAAAATACAGAACCAACTTTGTTAAACCCAATGATTTTTATGCTAAAAGGAAAAATGTTTCTAAAAAATATGATAAACAGAGATCAAGTAAAGGTAAATGTTTTAACTGTGGTAAACCTGGACACTATAGTAAAGATTGCAAACAAAAACCTTGTAAGTTAAAAAATAAGTTTAACATGTTAAATATTGATGATAAAGAGCAAGAAGAATTATTCCGAATCCTTGAATCAAACAATTCGTCTAATTCCTTGGAAGAGGATTTTTCTTCCTCATCTAATTCTTGCTATCAATCTGCTGATGATTCTTCTGATTCACCTAATGTTAAAATTGGTTGTAGAGATTCCTGTTGTAATGTTATTAAATCTGTTAATGCTCTCATCAAAAGTGAAGAAAATGAAAGTTTGTTGATTAAATTGATAAGCCAAATTGAAAACCCTAAATTACAAAAAGAATATTTGGATAAGCTTAAGAAGAATTTACTAAAAGATGAAACTGGTAAAAAACTAAAATCAACGATAAGCTTTGAGAAACTTTGGAAAGATTTAACTGTTAATGATCTTCAACATGAAATTAATATTGTTAAACAAGAGATAAGTGAATTTAAAAATGAATTTAAAAACATTAAAAGTAACAACAATAATCTTAAACAAGAATTGTTAATGTTAAAAATTGATAAAAACCTTGATAAACATCTTTGATAATGAACAAGATGAGCACATAGATGGAGATAAATCCAGTTAACAGACTCTTCTTTCTAATAAAGGTATTGTTGATAATTCTCAACTTAATCTTGTTAACAAAGTGCTGCCTCCAAAATGGTTTACAAAAGTTAAAATTGTTGTTTCTCATGATTATCATTTCAATGTTATTGCTATGATTGACCAGCAAAGATTAATCCCTTCAAAATATTTTGAAAAATCAATTGAAAGATTGGTTTCTGCTAATGGTACTCAAATGAAGATTAAATACGAATTGAATAATGCTCATGTTTGCCATGATAATGTCTGCTTCAAGATTCCTTCTATTCTTGTTAAAAACATGACTGATAAAGTGATTCTTGATCTGTCATTTATAAATGCTTTATATCCTTTTCTTGTTGAATATGATGGAATTACTATTGATCCTTTTGGACAGAAAGTAAAATTCAAATTTGCTTCAAAGTTTGAAATTGATACTAATGATGCTTTAAACCTAATTTATGCTAAAAATAAACACCTTAACTTCCTTAGGCAAGAAGTTCGATACAAGAAAATTGCTGAATAACTTTCTGATAAATTGTTACAATCAAAAATCGATAATTTTCAGAAAATTCTGATCGATGATGTTTGCTCTGATATTCCAAATGCTTTTTGGCATTAAAAAAAACATATTGTTGATTTTGAATGTTTAAATAGTGTATAAAACACCTATGAACGTTTAGACCCCCAATTTACAAATTACCAACACAAGCTTATAATCAAACAATGTATGTACGGAATATGATAATAAGCTAAAACAGAATTGGTAAAACAATCTAAACCTTAATTAATCACAACCACAGTAGTAATTAAAAGGCAAATATTAAGGAAAGAGAGATGCAAACACAAAAACAACACAGCAATGTGTTATCGAAGAGGAAACCAAAGTCCTCGGCGTAAAAGCTCTATGCCGCCCTCCAAGCGGTCAATAATCAACTAGAGAATAAAGTTGGGATACATGAATAGCAGAAGACCCTCCAAGCCTAATCTACCCAGTGCATCTAAGCCTTCCAAACTTCTTGCTCCAACAGGGTTACGTTGAACCTTGTCTTCTCTAACTTACCGGATCTCGCAATAGCCTATTGCATCAACCAAAATGAATTGGTCCCTTCTGAACTGCTTCCCAAGCACCAAAATACTTTCTCACAGATATGAGTATGGTGAGATAAGGATTTGGCTAATATGTACCTCTCAAGGATGTATCAATGAGAGGGTGAGAGCAGAGGAATTTGGAGAATCAAAGGATGAAGATTGTGGATAAGTCAATCTTGTTTTTCTCTAGGGTTTCTCACTCAAAATTCTCTCTGGAAACTGTCTACATTTCATGGGTATAAGGGTATTTATAGTAGGGTGTGTATGAAATGCGAAGAGTTAGTTACAACCAAGCAAGGTGTTCTGACGACTCGAGCTCGCGACTAGAACGAGTCGCAAGTTTGAGTCGCGAGCTAACTGCCTTGCCAGATTGAAGGTTTTGTCCTGTAGTGTAACAGTTGGTGTGACCCTTCAGCTCCCTCTGCATGCTTCACACATGTGCCATTTTGGCGACTTGCTAGTCGCTCTTGATTGCACACACTTGAGTTTTTCTTCATACTCTCTCACACACTACCCTTACATGATTTCCACCTAAATATAGGGTTTCTAGATGCTGAATTACAAGCAAATTTGGCACGAAATAAAGCCAACAAAATGATTGAATAAATTCAACCTTACAGATTTGCCTTATATTAAAGGATTTAATGAGAAAAACATTCCTACTAAAGCTCGTCCTATTCAAATGAATGCTAAAATTGTTGAATTTTGTAAAAATGAAATTCATGATTTGCTTAAGGAAAAACTTATTCGGAATAGCAAGTCCCCGTGGTCTTGTGCTGCTTTTTATGTTAAAAAAAATACTGAGATAGAGAGAGGAACTCCTCGCCTGGTTATTAATTATAAGCCCTTGAATAAGGTCTTAGAATGGATTAGGTATCCCGTACCTAACAAAAATGATTTGGTTCAAAGACTGAGTGAGGCTGTAGTGTTTTCCAAGTTTGACATGAAATTGGGGTTTTGGCAAATCCAGATTAGTGAAAGAGATAAGTATAAAACTGCTTTTACCACACCTTTATATATATATATATATATATATATAAGAGAAAAAGAAAAGAAAAAGAAGAGAAGATGGAACACTCACTCTTTTTCACAACTTTGAGATTTCTCCAAACTTTACTTGATGGTTCTATACCCAGGAAATGAAGAAATAATGATTAGGGTGAGACAAGCTCATCAAAGTCCTTGACAGTCTCCAAATATTCCTTTACTTTTTCAGCACAACACTAATATATCTTCTTCAAACGAGGATGTTGGGAAACTACAAACAAAAACACAAGTATGTCACATACCATTGTCACTCACAAAGAATGAAAAACAACAGAATGATGAGAAAGACGCACCAGACACGAGGGTTCCCTAACACCGAAAAAACTTGGGGGCTTCATCCAAGTCCTTACTAGGGACGAACTCCTAACCACTTCCAGAAACAAAAAAAGAAGTTTGGCTTCCAATTTTGAAGAGACAATGGGTAATCAAGTATTAACCTAGAAGCCCTATCCCACGGCTTAAATTCATAATAGCCAGGGTCTTTGGACTTTCTAAGACAATAAAAATGAAGGAACTTGTCTTTCTTAATGACGTCCCCATCATTGGTGGACATCCATACCACCATGCAAGAAATGACGATCCACCAAGAATTGGGCACTAACTGTGTCGGAGCAAGGTGCAAATAAGAAAAAAGTTCCCTAACAAAAGGGTAAGCAGGGAAACGAAGACCACTGGTAAAGTCTGCCTCGTAGAAACAGACTTCTTCAGCATAAGAGTGACAAGCCCTATCCTCGTCACTTGGAATCCTGATCTCAACCGAATCAGGGAATTGAAACCTATCCCTAATCCACTTCTCATCCTTTTCTAAGAGGGCACACGGGATGTTCCAAGCTTTATAAGGAGTGGAAGGGGAAGTAACCTCAGGAATTACACGATCATCAAATGAGGATAACCTCGTCTCCAACTCACTAGACATAATCTCCCCAAACATCTTTAGTGATCTAGCAACCCTAGCAAAATGGGAAACCAAAGGGAATAAAGAAGAAAGGATAAATTTGTGTGGACAATCCTCCCCCATGAAGAGATTGACCCACTTGAGACACTCCCACTTTACAATCTCAAGTAAACAACCTAGGCGAGCGAAAAGAAAAGTTACTGAAGGACAATCAACCCTAACAGAAGAGTAATCTACCATGGAAGAACAGAAAAAGAAACAAGAGCACGAAGAACTTACCAAGGAACGCAGGACAAAGAAAGGAAGCTTGAAGGAGAAGCAAACCCTAAAATGAAAACTGAACAAGGAAAGATTATAGAGAAAGGAAAACATGAGGGAAAAATGCGAAATAAGTGACCAAAACACATGCGGGAAAACCGAGAAGTGTTTGCACGTTGAATGCATCTTGACCTTACACATGGCACTCAACTGTTCAAACATCAACTCGTCATAAATAAGCAGTACACAAAATATGAAGCGTCAAACGAATATGTTCTCATCTCGTCTGACAAACGAAGAATCGAACAAGGGGGCAGCTGATGAGTGAGAAATTTACGATCATCATTAAGCTGAAGCCATCATTAACCAAGAGACGATGTCATGCATTTATTACGCTCATTGATGATAAAATGTAACGGACAGAGCAACTATCACAGAATGAGCTGTGAACTTCAAACCAAGATTTTGTAACGCACTAGCCGTTGGGCATAAATACAGCGATTCATTGCCCATTAATGAGGCATACAACTATAAAAGAAAGAGCAACATAAGTGAAAGGTACACACAAATACTCTACGAAAATCACTCTCCAGTCTGTTTCTCCCTAAAATCTTTCCCCCTTACTGACTTAAGCATCGGATGCAATTTGACTAACGCCACACTGACGTGTTACTCTTCCACCCAGTTCATTTTGTAGGTTTTCCTCCAACAGAGACAACCCCAATCACACCTTCGTCCATCCGCTATGACAAGGAGCTCAACTGCTGATTTTTTCATCATCAAAAATACTATTTTATTATTTTATTTTTTGCGTCAGTAAGTTTGTATACATCATTTATTCTGGAAACAATGTATGTTCAATGACATATATATTCATAGTTCCTCATTCTAAAAAACAACTTTTGATTGAGAAAACTTTCCCAAAGAAAATATTTTGTGCATAAACATAGAGTCAAAGAGAGAGAAAGAGACATAGTTCAGTTCATGATGCACGGACCTTGTAGTGTTTCTACTCCGTGCTTTAGATCATTTTATCCTGGGAGGAAGACATTCGTGAGTCTTTAAGCACTATAGATTATGTGATAGGAGAAAGTTGCTTTAAGGAGATTATGTCAAACACAAGATTTGATCTGTATCATTCATCCCTCACGCATTGGTACATGAGTTTCTAATTATTTCACATCTTTTTTGTGTTTTTGCTTATAGTTAGATCTGTATTTTTTTGTTTATGTTTACACTATTACAAAAGTATATTGTTGAAATATATCCAACATCATATTCATTACTATCTGTTAAGAAATGTCCATGTTCCTCGCAAGCAATTTACTTTCTTTCTTTTTTTCCTAAAACTAAATCATTTTTAATAATTATTCATATAACATTAATGTAAGTACATTAAACCTTAAATACAGATGAAATTATGATTATAGCATTATAGATAAAAATTCCAAGTCATCTTCGAGATAAGGCTATGGTCGTGGTCGATGGCAGAGATGGACCTCTATGGAACCCGCAAACAGCGTCACAGCGAAGCCAGATGGCAATCATGAAACCAATAAAAGAAAAAGAAAAAGTTATAAAAAGCCCCAACCAAGCAGAGAGTAAGAGGATTGGAAGAACATAACAAAGTCCTAGAAACGATGTGTTTAATAATGATAAGTAGTTGATCACTTAATAAATACGTCGAGCTTACCGTGAGACTTGGAAGAACAAAGACAATGACACGAAAGTAAAGCTCTAAGGACATGTCTTTCGCCGGACCACCAATAATTTAGGACTCAAATATCTAAAATAATGAACCTCTTTAATCATAAATCAAGCAGAAGTGACGTGGTAGGTGGGAGAATAGAAATTAGTTGTTCCTTTTGATTGAATCTTCCTCTCATGCAAAGCCATTCACACTTTTTAAATCAACTTGGCTTCTTCTTTAATTCTCATGGTCTCTTCTTGGTCCTTATCTTCCATTTCCAATTTTGCATGCAACCTAATTGTTATTTGTTACAAATAATATAGGATATTTTTGCCGTGTAGGTTACTTTATTTTAAATGTTAGATCTTGATAGGAAACTTGAGACCTTACACAAAATCTGTGAGATGTGAACAATGAAAATAGAAATTAACAGAAGAAAATCATATTATATCATATCATATCATATTATATCTAATAAAAGTTAGGTTTAGACGCCGTGGTTGCATCGAGTGTCTTCACCAAATTGCAGAAATTTTATTAAATTTTTAGATTTTTAAAGAACTAAAAATTCATTCTTATCATTAAGCAATTTATCTAATGAGGATTCTAATTCAATCTTATCATTAATTAGTTTATCTAAAAAAAAAACCTACTTCACGTAAAAGAAAAACTACTTCACCTCACGTAAGAATTTTTTAGTAGTTTATCTAAAAAAAAAAAAAAAAGCTACTTCACTCTACTTCACCTGTTTCACGAAAAAATTTATAAATTTATTTCTTTTTTGTAGTTAATAACATTAACTATTTTTTTGGGATAAAGAATACCTAAACTTCTTGATTAGATAAGCTCCTTTTTCTTTTTGTTCATATCAAGTTATCTACTTCTTTTTGTTTATATTAAAGTTAGATTTAGACGCCGTGGTTGCGCCAAGTGTCTTAACCAAATTGCAAAAATTTTATTAAATTTTTAGATTTTTAAAGAACTAAAAATTCATTATTATCACTAAGTAGTTTATCTCATGAGGATTCTAATTCATTCTTATCATTAATTAGTTTATCTAAAAAAAAAAAAACTACTTCATGTAAAAGAAAAACTACTTCACCTCAAGTAAGAATTTTTTAGTAGTTTATCTTTTTTTTAAAAATAAAATAAAATAAAATAAAAAAGAAGCTACTTCACTCTAATTCACCTGTTTCACGTAAAAATTTATAAATTTATTTCTTTTTTATAGCTAATAACATTAACTATTTTTTTGGGATAAAGTATACCTAAACTTCTTGATTAGATAAGCTCCTTTTTCTTTTTGTTCACATCAAGTTATCTACTTCTTTTTTGTTCATATCAAGTTATTTTCTTCTCAAATCCCAGATCTACTAATATTCCTATACACTAAGCTATTTTAGTACTCTTGTCATTATGTGAGCTCACCCCTACAAAAAAGCTGATTAACTTCGCCCATCACAAAAATCTATAAAATGCAATGCAATGGCTCAAAACAGTAATCAACTCGAAGAACAAGAATACGTTGACAGAGAATAGTGGTGGTGGAATTATGAGCACTAAAACTTTTGAATCTTTGATTCTATGAACCAATTTTCGGATATAAGATTTCACCATATGAGTCAGGTATACCCACCCTTCTTTTATTTTGTTTTATTTATTTATTTATTTATTTTTGGGTGTGATGAGGATGAGGTAAAGAAAAAAAGAATATTTGAATTTGAAAAAGAGTACAAATAAGCCGAGTTTGATTTTTTTTTTTTTTTTAATGAACTCAAGTAGTTCCCAATATAAACAATGCAACACAATCGCCACAAGCTTGATCCAATGATTAGGAGGAAGAACAAGAGGAGGAAGAGGACCATTAAATGGTAGCATCAAGGTATTAATCATTACCAATTTTTTGCAAATATAAATGTAATAATGATCTTAAAATAAATAAATTATATAATTCTCTTAGACTATATCTAATTATATATAATTATTTAATTAAGTAAATAAATCTATTTATTTACTATTTCTTAAGTTTAAATATTACTAAAAAAATACTAAATAATGTAAGCGGAAAAATTTTAATTCTCTAATTTAATGAAATTAATTAGGTTAAAGATAAAATCTCTTTGGAACCATATAAAATATTTAAATGAAATAAGTTTTTTCGATTTTAGATTTATAGATAAACATTTTATTATAATTTTTTAATTGAATCTTTTACTAAAACATATTTTAAATTATTTTATGGATTGCATTTATATCTTCAATCTTAGGCATTTTCATTTATATCTGTGTGTATATTGTGGTTTTTTATGTTTTAACTTAAACTAAAAGAGTACTTCACTTCCCAAAAAAAAAGTAAAAGAATAATTTATTTTTATTATCTATTTTATTATTAATTTCAATGAAACTAAGAAATATTTTCTTATTTTCAGTTTACGTGCAATTCTTGATTAAGCCCTATGCATTGTACGGAAATTTTTGTACATTCTTTTATTAAAAAAAAAGATATAATTTTTTTTTTGTTCTTATCTTCTTCTCCTATAATTTTTAAGTTGATATATTGGATTACAATCCAAATTCTTCATATAATCCTTTTATTATTAAGAGTAAATAAAATCCTATCTCCAAAATAAATGGATTGCAGCACCATCATTTTGTTTGGTTGATTTTTTTTTGAAGCCAACCCCATCATTAATTTATAATTAACTTCACA
Source organism: Quercus lobata (assembly GCF_001633185.2). Classification (NCBI taxonomy): domain Eukaryota; kingdom Viridiplantae; phylum Streptophyta; class Magnoliopsida; order Fagales; family Fagaceae; genus Quercus; species Quercus lobata. Next base: position 42,111,333 of record NC_044905.1, on the reverse strand, counting down.
AAAAAAAATTTATGAATTGTATTCATCTCATTTTGGGTATTATTATTGTTGTTGTTGTTGTTGTTGTTGTTATTTTAGTCTCACACAATACACAATCATTATATAACTTAAAAGAAAAATATTCATTTATTTTTGTTTTCTATTTTATTATTTAATTTTAAGTAAATTAATTATAAAATTATCTACATATGAATTTTGATTAAGCCGTGCATTGCACGGGCATAATGCTAGTATTAAAGAATGTAGACAAGAATATTAGATTTATATGGATCACCCTAAAATTAGGCTACATTTACCGCATCGATCAATGCTTCTTTTCTTTTTTTTTTTTGTTAAATAATGAAAATTACGAATGGAGTTACAGCGTTATAGGGATAAAAATATAGAAATATATCATCATGTTTAGTTATAAATGCATGCATCCTTGTGTTTCTAACAAAAACGTCCCGAGTTCATATTCCACATCTCCTGACTATCAAATTATTAAGAAGAAAAAGAAGAAAGATTTCATATTATATGTTCAAATTTACCACGATATCCATACTAAAAAAGTTTCCCCTTGAGGATTTTGGATTCATGTCCCAAAAGTTTCCAACTTTACTAGTGTCCAATATTGAAACAACGTTAAAATTTAATTAGTGAGACCCACTAGTATGTAAGAGAAAGGGATATGACATTAATTGCACTCTGTACATTACACCAGCCAAGGCATGTGAGAGTGCTGGCATGGCTAGATCCAGATCATACACGTGGAGCAACTGTGAGCAAAGGAAAAGGAATGTTGGTTGAAATAGGGATCTTCAACTCGTGCCAATGGCGTGACCATCTTGGGGAAGAGTAAGATTTGCACTTAACATGGACAACCAACACTTGCACAAAAGGGAGATAGTGACCTTCCATGGTCAAATGCTATAGAACACCCCTTATTGGCTAAGCTTGTGCCCCCCATGTAGTGGCAAAGCCACCCTCAGTTCCACTACCCTGACATTGGCATGCTTTCTCTCTCCTCCAGTCGTTACATAGTATAGTAGTTGTTTTAAGATTCAAATGGAGGAATCGCAGTTTGACACCTATCCTTGTGTACCTGGTAACATTCCTCGAACTATAATAGGAACATGTTATTAAGCCATTAGGGCAAGGATCTAAGGAGAAACGAAGAGAAAAAGCTAGAAAGTTTGGGTAGGAAAGTGAGGCAGAGAAAAAAAAAGGGCATTCTTTGGGGAAGAACATTACCATTGTAAAAAAACCTTGATTCTTCTTTACATAATAGAGATCGGGAGAGAGTAAAAGACATTCCCCTTGCTCACTCGTGGTTTTTCATCCATTTTCAAAGGGTTTTCCACATATTTCACATGTCTTCTTTACTTTCCATGTTATGCTCTCTCTTTCTACATTAAAGTGTTAAAGCTTTCATTTTTAGTGCTCTTAGGCTTTTTCACTTAAATGTACTGTTAGATCCGTCACACACTCTCTTACACAACCTAAAAATCTAACTTGCACGTACACACTCCTAGAATATGAATAAATTACCCCATATATAAGAATATCACAATACACCCAATCATGTGGATAAGCATGACTATAATCTAAGTATGACTCTAATCGTAAAGATTATTTAGTATACCTAGGGGTGTGCATGGGTCAGGTTGTAGAGTTTTTTCAACCCAACTCACCATGGTGGGTTAAAAAAAATCCAATCCAACCCAACCCATGTAGATTGGGTTGGACATTTTTATTATTATTAAATTGAGCATTAGAACAACAACATCACAAATAAGAGCAAATTTATAACCAAATAATCCTGAGCATAATACCAAAACAACACAAACTATATAAGAAGAACTTAGAGTTTGGATTTTATTTAGGAAGATGGCAAACAAGTAAATAACAAAATCGAATAATATATTTTTAAATATATTTTTATGTTTTAAATATATATTAAATATAGGTAGGTCGGGTTGGGTTAGGCAGATTTGGAATCTTATCACCCGAACCCAACCCGACCCACTATAAAACAATTTACAACCCAACCCACCAACCCCTAAAAACTAACCCAACTCAATGGTTTGGGTTGGATCAAGTTGGTTGCGCATTCCTAAGTATGCCTAATATTTAGGACATTTGAATTTTTCAAGTCCAATAAAAATTTTGAAATTTTCATTATGCATTACCAAGCATATGTTAGTTTATGACTGAACTGAGACCGTTATTCCTAAGCATAGGGAAGTTTAAACTATGAAATGTTCGATTTATATATTCATTCTTCTTGTAATTTTTTTTTATCCATTCTAATTTTTGAGAATTTCCATTGTTGAAATTTTAGTTAATGAGTTCATTATGAGAAGTAAGTAAGATAATATATTTTTATTTGTTAGTAAATCACTTTTAGAGGATACTTATTGATTTATAATACTTATAAAACGAAAACTACGTAAGTGTGCAACTAAGCCCCAAGAGGGGTGCCCTGGTGGTTGGGATCTGTGAATTAGCTTTGAGGTCCCTCGTTCGAGCCCGGGCAAGCACCTGGGGTGGAGTGTGGGTATCTTTGCTGAGGAGCCCATGATTATCAGCTCTCTTGAGGTGCTAGGGTGAAGTCTGTGGTTATCCCGGACCACAGTAGTTATGGTTCAATCCAACATTTCCTAGCGGGCGTGTCGTTATGGTCACGCCTAGAGGAGTGAATCACAATGGTTGCCCCCGCCCCCCTTTTCGTTCATAAAAATGAAAAAAAATAAAAAAAATGTGTGCAACTATTGACACGTACCTAACTCATACATTGCGTTTGGGCGTGGAAATTTTTTTTTTTTTTGGTAAACGGCTGGGGAAATTTAGATATTCAACATTTATGGTTCTGAATTTGTTTCTTCGTGAGTCCAATAAGTCTAGCCATGAAATTTAGAAAAGTACGGTTGAATATGAATGTTTGTACACCGAATGAGTTGTTGTAACTTTACGCTAACACACATGCACATCATAGTTATTACTAAAAAAAAATCATTTCTGTTAACAAGACCAGACAATCATCAAGTATGGAAGTTGCACTTGTTAATTTGGAAGTCTTGGATAGGTTGTAAGGCAAGTAAGGTCTGGCAAGAATCTGTGTTCGCTTTTTAAAGAACATTTATCATAACTCATCATTAAGGTTTTGGCATATAAACTGGAATCTTCCCAAACCAACCCTCAGAAGTAGTGGATACCACTACCAGTCCCAACATAAAAGTGTTCCATCTGAATATAACTCTCACACTTTATTAAAAGATGTAATAAACATGCATATAGTGCCCTTCTGATCTTGACGTCCTTGCTTTTCTTAATTATGTATTTCTAATATATATATATATATATATATATATGTATATACACACTTTAATTACAAAAAAGGGCATACGAGGCAAAGGATATCAATTTAAGTTTTATCATGCTTTACTCATCTCACATTATAAGTTTCTACTACGTTCCATCTATTCCTTCTTCTTCTTCTTAATAATTAAGAAATGAACTCTAGAATTCAAGAGAAATGGTACATCAAAGAGGAAATACCCCGTATGAGTTCTGTTTCTAGTCTATCCATGCGCCTCCTTTTTCTTTTTAATTACTTTTTCTCACTAATTTAATGGATGTTCTTGTGCACTCGTTAAGGAGGTTTAAAATATGAATTTTACACTTTTAAAAAGTAATAAAAACTAATAAATAGATATTTTTTTAATTGAAGGTGGCTTGATCCCTTATAAAAAGGCAATCGACTGCATTATAAAATTCAACCTTAACAAATATCCCGAAACTCTCACTAATTAGATTGTCTTTTTTTTTAATTAAAAAAATAAAATCTTTTTTTTTTTTAAGATATCTATACTTTTACACACTTTAATATAAACAAATAAGTAATGGTAACCTACAGTTTTGGATCAAACAAAATGTGAGACCTACAAATTATTTGCTTTTTTATTTAATTTTAAAAGGTACATATACATTGATCGATGTTGACCGGCTTGCTTTCTTGTTCAGTTGTTTAGTAAATTAACTAGTAGAAGTAAACTTTAGTTAATAAAAGCAGCAAATGGAGATCAACTTTAGTTTAGATTTTTATTGTTTTTAAATTGTCTGCACGTTGTTATTTTATTTCTACTCTAATCAAACCTCTCTCTTTTTTTCGTTGATTTGAATCCAGTTATTTTTTTACAGAAAAAAAAAAAAAAAAAAAAAAAAAAAAAAAAAAAAATTCAAGTAAAGCTACTGGACCACACTAAATATGTAATTGTAATAGTAGATTTATGAAGGAAAAAAACCCCATCCGAACATCCCCCATCACAACTCTATATTTTTACCAAAAATAACCAAGATAATTAAATTAAGAAGTGCATTCTACAATATATGATGTACGTACTTTACTTTTGTGAAAAATGCCAAATGAAAACTAATAATAGGATAGATCACGAAAAGAGTCATTCAATTATCATCAAGATTGTCCCTACTTATACTAGCATGATCAACAAAAGAAAATGCCAATGATAGAACATCCATTACAAAATATATAATATAATTTATGCATAACTCTCTCAATCATTGAAATTTGGCAATATATATTAATTTCATGATCAAATCATCATATCATACAACTCAAAACAATTAGGCTTTGTCAAATTTGCCCATGAGAAACCATTGAAATATGGAGATCGAAGCTGTGAGTGTGAGTGTGAGTGACAGGTGTGACTGGTCTTTGGATCCCCCCACAGAAATAAATGTTTGTTTAGCTTTAAGGTGATCATGGCCCAGCTAGAAAGGTGCTTTCAAGACCATTAACTAGGAAGAGGAAAGAGAGGGGGGGTGGAAAAAAGTGGGTGAGGAAATACTGGATCGTTCACCTCCACATTATTTGGCTCCTTGATAAGAATGCGGCGTCTAGAATTAAATTGAACACTCTTTATTGTTCTTTTATTTATTTTACATGCTAGCTAGTTGTGAATATCTACCATTTCGCAAAAGGGGTCGCTTGCTCCAATCGTTTTCACAAATAATTACAATGAAGTTTAAAGTTTTTTTCTTATTCGTTTTCAAGTCCCTAGCCTGCGGCAAACACATGCCTAATTTAAGTTCCTTTTAATAGTGACACACAATTAAATGGTAATTAACATACTGCACTAGTATACCCTAAACCAAAAGAACCACAACAAAAATGAACCAAATTAGTGTTACACCAAAGTTTATCTTTTAAAAGAACTATGTGCTTGGCTTAGTTTAAAATCAATCCTTTTTTTAAATTAAAAAAAAAAAAAAATTTATGGGAATATCTAAAACAGACTCGACTCATAAGACCCGTAAAAGAAATTTTACTTGTTTCTCAAAAAAAAAAATTTACTTTTATTCATGTGGCATGCACAAAAAAATTACTAGACTCTATAGTCTACACTAGGAATATGTTACCAATCCCTAATCCAAAAAGGTTAATCGTTGCAATGACACTATATTTTGTGTTTCCTTGATAGAACTAGCTCTTCCACTGTTGTTTCTTGAAGATTAAAAGCATATTCTTATTAGGTGAGTGAGACATGTTCAATCTAACTCTGGTGGTTTTATGCCTTAGACCGTTAAACTAACACACAGACACAGGTATTAAAATAAAATAATTTAAAAAAAAAAAAATCTTGATTTCTTTGAAGAATATTCGAGATGCCAATTAAAGGTATTGCAGTTTGTTGCTAATATATACTAGTATTTCGGTAGACAATTCGAGGGCTTTTCAATTATGGGTCCGTTTGAATTAAGCTTATTGTTGCTGAAACTGAAAACACTGTAGCAAAATAATTTTTAAATGTGGAAAAAGTACCGTGGGACCCATTTTTAATATTTTTAATGCGTAAACAGTGCTGCTACAAATACATGAACAGTACTGCTACAGTGCATAAACAGTAATTTTTGTCTCTGCACAGTAAATTTACTGTTCATGCGCTGAAAAAAAAAAAAAAAAAAAGACAGAAACGCGGAATTGAAAACGTGAACGTTGGTTTCAGCTGAAACCAAACGCTCACTATTAGTTTGCTTCATTCATGCCCTACAAAAAGAATCTCAAGGTTTTAATTAAATAAAAAGACACACATTGCAGATTTCATAGTTTATAAAATATAGCTAAATGGATCCCTCTCCTTAATTATTCAGAAGAAGAAAAAAAAAAGCCTAAAGAAGAAGATTCAAGATCCTAGACTAGCCCTAGAGTTTTGTTACAAAAATTGAAAGGCCAAAGCTTTGGGTACAAAATGGTTTGTTTATGCGTATAAAAAATACAATCCATACGCACGCCAAAAAAAAGGGGGGATTGTATTTGCGTGTACGGTCTTAGATTGGTTTGCACCTCAACTTGAGTGCCATGTGTCCAGAGTAGGTGCTGCTATTCATTCATGCCAACCTTGTCAAGCTGGCTAAACCAATCAATTTCTCTCACTCACTTTCCTCTCTATGTACGTGTGAAAGATCGATCGATGTAGGAAAGGAATATTAATATAGAGACAGAGAGTGCACGCGCCTTGTACGCCGTGGAAGCCACTCACACTCAAAGTCATTGTTGTGAGCAAGACACGTTTTTCAACCTTATTTTCTGTTTGATATGATTAATTTTACTGATTTATTTTGCTATTTAGTTTATTTTTGTTATTATTTATAAGTCTCATTATACTTTTTAGCACTATTTATGAGTCACATTATACTATTTCAGCTAATTTTTACATTTATTTATAGTAATTTTAACAAAAAAATTTCAGTTTCAGCAAAATAAGTAAATCCTAAACCAAGCCTTAACTAAAAAATTAATAAATAACTTGTTTTTCAATTAATAAATGAGGAGATTTTAACATGGTTTTTTTTTTCTTAATTAACATATATATATATATATATATATATACATTTCAAGCAAACGAGGGCAATTTGAATCAAACTTTTTTAAGAGATATCAATAATTAACCTAAACATTAAAAGCGATTTTAAGATGCATTTGAGGTTATATTAAATGGCTATATCTACTGTTCTATGATTAATTGGTTTATTATGTCACATATCTATCTACTGGGATTATATGTTACATATTCTTTGAGTAATTGTGCGCAAGGCAGGAATGAGAAACAAAACTCACTTTGAAAAACGTTAAATTTATTACTTGGGATATTCCTTTCTTAACAATGTTACATGAGAATACGTTACTGACATGTATTCCTAGGCTTCCCCTTTTGTTAAGTCAAGCCACTCACTTTGTCTTCCTTTCATTTATTTAATGTGGCCCACTATGAATTTTTGTTTGGAGGTCCTTGATCAAAATTGTATTTTTCCAACTCTAATATCATTTAAATTTAAAACAAGTCAAATTGAACACAATTACGCTAACCAGAAAAAATTTGAAGCAGGTCCCTCAAAAAAAAAAAAAAGTTGAAGCAAGCAAATGTCAATTAATGGACCCCGATGCTAATCCTATTCAAAATTAGCTACTATTAATTAAGGTTCTTTTTGTTGCCCTAAAAAAGCTTTAAGAATGTATACTTTTCTAAAATTACATTTTCTTTAAAGTATAATAGCATTTTTAAACGATAAATGAAACAAGTAGATGAAAATCAACTCATCAAAAGTTTGAAATGCATGCCACATTTTTACTCAATAAATCAATATACAAAATTTTGACAATTATGTTGAATTCATAAGTTGTGAATTATAGACCAAAAAAAAAAAAAGTGATATCAATTATGCATTTATGTAAAAATTAATAGCTTGTAATTTCAAAAGTTTTTGTATTTACAAATTAAGAAAATATTATATATTTAATATTACTTTTATTTTTTTCCCTATATAAAAATAAAATAAAAAAAGAGAGAAATTCATGATCGCGTAAGTGTGGTCATTACCCCAAACCCACTTAAACCCTATCATCCATATAACATAAAACCATCCATGCAATAGTGTAGTTTATTATTATTTAAATCCACAATTATCATGGTTGTATAAGAGATTTGAAATTCAATCCTCGCTTACACAAAAAACTTATTAGTGTTTTGATCTAATGATAAAAAACCATTATTAAGAGCGGACAAATGTAATGCAGGTTAAAACTCTCTAAAAAAATCCACAATTATTATACTCGCACGTGTGAATAAATCACAATTCATAAGAGTTTCCTACTGCTAAAATAAATTAATGGAAATAAGCTAATGGAAATGGAAACGTACACGAGGATACATGGCTAATGTACAAAGAATGATAGGGGTCAAGATCACCTTTAAAGAAGAAGGAAGAAACACAGTACAGGAGGAATGGTGAAATGTGTGAGTGAAGCTATTGGACTATTGGACCATTGGCTGTATCTCACAAATACTGCCTGGTGTCCACGACAAAAGGCCAAATATCTGTAATCATTGAGGCCGAGGACTTACTTAGGTAATTTGGTTACTATCATAGGGACCTTCTAGTAATCTCTATACATAGAAGAAAGTAATAACCCTCGCTAATATTCAGCGCGTTATAATCACTCTCTACCAGCATTAATAAAAAACAGGCAAAATTCTTAAATTCATAACTTTTTTTGGGTCTAAACTCGTACTACGCGCTATAGGAGAGAGTGGAATACTTGTCGTAACATTTACTAATTAAAATAATTAGTATAATTATTTCATTGCCCTTTATATTGCTCTCCCCCTTAGCCCTCATGGTCATAGCAAAACCAAAAAACCTTTTAGATCTCTCTCTCTCTCTCTCTCTCTCTCTCTCTCTCAAAGCAAAACCAAAAAAAAAACAAAAACAAAAACAACATCAAAAACAAAAGAGCAGAAATGGAAATGGAACCAAGCCCACCGCCGGTGGTAGCGAAGAAGCTATGGAACATAATACGTGTAGTGTTCTTCATGATAAGAAAAGGCATATGCAAGAGCAAAATAATGGTTGATCTCCATTTGATGCTGAAGCGTGGCAAGCTAGCAGGAAAAACCATAGCAAACAACCTCATGTTCCACAACAACTTCTCTTCCTTGAGTTGCAAATCCAATGCTTCCCTTTCCTTCATATCCCCACGTGAATATGAATTCAGCTGTAGCAATAGCCCCGCTAATCACTACCCTTTTCATTTCAACAAGCGCAAACACCACCACCATCTTTTCACCAAGCCTTACGGCTATGACGATGTGACCACTGTTAATGCGGTCCAGAAAGTGCTGGAGATGTTGAACAATGAAGCAGTTGTTGAGGCCTCTCCTATGGTTACATTACCTGGGTTTGGAAAAAGCCCTATGGTGAGGCAGCTACGAGTGACAGACTCGCCGTTTCCATTGAAGGACGATGGTGATAGCCAAGTGGACAAAGCAGCTGAAGAGTTTATTAACAAGTTTTACAAGGACCTTAAGCTGCAAAAAAGAACGGCTGCACTTGAATCACCGTACCATGCTGTGTGGGGTCGATGAAATTAATTTTCTAATCTTTAATTTGCGCGCAACAGTTTCGATCTGTGACTGTGATATCAATTCTGGATAGCTAGCTAGAGTTCCATATGGATATGTATGAAGAAAGTTGTTCCCTACACCCTCCGCTTGAAGTAAACCTATCATTCTTTTTTTTTTTTTTCTTTTTCTTTTCCTTTTTTTTTTTTTTTTTTTTTTTTTTTTTTTTTTTTTTTTTGCTATATCAAATTAAAGTCACATGATGTGTTCATTATCGTATGATATAGCACTTTATGGTTTACTTGTCAAGGAAGTGTGTTAACTACTTTTGTATTCGGATAATTTTTTGATTTTGGTTCAACCTTTTTTTTTTTTTTTTTTACCCTCTTCCTCTCGGATCTACTGTCTCAATGTCCATGTTGATAATATATAAAAAGAGAAACCCCACCAAAAATTTAAAAAATAATAATAATTCATGAATTTTCCTTTTCTCAGATCACTTTCTCGTTTATACGTTTCTCTTCTTTTTATAAAGCTGTTACCTACCGCGAGCTTGAATGATAAAGAAGATTAAATAAAGAGCGTTATGTTTGTCCACGACCAGTGTTGAATTTTAATGGATTGCATTTCAGGTTTGGTAAGGTGAAGCTTCAGATTTATTAGGTTTCTAACGCTTTGTCTCTGTAGACTGTAGTGATTTTCCTGAAATATTAGTGGTTCTGATTCATTCAGGTGGTTGTAAGGTTACCCTGCCATATACGGGACAAGTTAAGCCGACACCCATCAATTTTTATTTTTAATTTGTTTCATCTTTTTTATAGTGATATTATGATTCTTGTACATATTACGTACATTACATAATATGTACAAGAATCATTTTATTTATTTATGTATGGGAATATGTACAATAATTTTGGTCTTGAATGACCATTCTTCGTGTTCCGATGATACTCAGGAATTACTCCTTGATATGATTGGGTTTTTTGTTTTTATAATTATAAATAAATATTCCTTTCTATTCTTTATAGAATAAAGAGAATTTCTTCCTTTCGATTATTAGCGATCTTTCTTTCTTTTTTATTTTTTAGTTGTCACTTTTTTTTTAACACATAGTTCTAGACTTCTAGCCTAAAATTTCTACTAATTAAACAAATTGCAAGATTTAATTTGAAATTGCTAGCAATTATTGTTGTGTTTAAATCTCAAAGGGCGCACACCAATTTGACGGATCATCTCAACTCAAGTGGGTCAAGTTTGGAATGTGATAAAGACAAAGAAGCGATCCCTTCAATTATGAAAGAAATACTCCTATCACCAACAATTGAAAAGTGAAATAAGAGATACCAAGCACTCATCCCAGTTAAGACCCAAGTATGATATATAACTCTAATTTTTGTGTATTTTTTAATCCTACTTTGAGGATGAGCAAAGTTATCATAATTTTACTTAGAGGACAAGTAAGCTAATTATACTTCTTCTTTTTTCTGAACCCAAGCTAATTATACTTCTACTTGTCGAGTATTGTAACTATGGTTGTACAAGGGTTACAAAAATCGCAATCTGGATCGTAGGATTGCAGAAGGGTTACAAAAATGGTAGGATCGTATGGGATCCTACTGATCCTACCAAAAATAGAAATTTTTGGTTTTTTTTTTTTTTTATGAGATAAATTTTTTATTTTGATGAAGTTTTAAGGGTTTTTATTTTTTTCATGTTGTGATGGTATGATTTTTTTTTTTTTTAATTTTATAAAATTATGTTAACCTAAGCAAATGTTTTCTAGTTTATAGTTCACTTGTAATCAAAATGAAGGAATGTTTCATAATTTCTAAATGAAGAATTTGATGTTGGTTTTGCTGCCTTTTAAGCTATAATGTTGTTAAATTTGTTTGGTTAATATACTAATTTGTATTCTAATATTACCAAAATATTTTTTTTTATATAATTTTATCATTTATGCTTTTATTTGTATATTGATTAATTGATTTTTTGAGCATGCTCTTTAATTGTTGCTGAGTAGTATAATTTAAATAGTTGAGTGTGAAATTGTATCTTGATGTCTTTTGCAGCTCTAGTATACAAATATATAATGTCTACATAGATAATGAAATGGATGATGATGATTAAGAATTAGGATGGTGGTTATAAGAACCTTAGAATAAGAATAAATGTTTACTTCATCTTAATATTCATCTTACTTTTGGATTTCATATTGTAGTTAGTTAGTTTCCATTTGCTAACTTATTTTGGATTTCAAACTTAGAACTTAGAACTTTGAAAATATTTCCAGATGTTTTGATAAATATTTTGGTATTTGGTTGCTAATTAAACATTTATTGAATCTTTTAGATTCATTGGGTCAAAACTTAAATATATTTGTTTCGTTAGTGTAGACTTAGTAATGTATGACATGCAAATTACATCATATGATGCAAATCTAAGTTTTTTTATGGATGAATTTATAACTTATGTGATTATTCAACATACAAAACCATTATCAACGTATTTTTTGCTTCAAATCTGAAAATATATAAGATCTTACGATTCACAATCCGATCCTACGGTTTTCGATCCCAACTACCTTCAACGATCTTACGTAGGATCCCGATTTTAACAACCTTGATTGTAACCTTGATTTAATTTAGGATTTAGCTAATTATATTACACACAACTTAATAGTAGAGTTGCAACTTGTAATACCACAAATATTGTCACGCCGTAATTAACCCAACAAAACACACTTTTCTCCCCAACCAAAGAAACCCTAAATTGTTATAAATTCTTGATAATTAATGATGATTTGCTACACTTGCAACAATTTTTTTTTATAAATTTTTGTTTCATTTAGGTTGTATTTCTATTGCCTACTGGCCCTCAATTTTTTAGAGATTTAGAACAAACAACATCTCCATTATATTTTTATAAGAAAAAATTAAAAATTCAATAAAATTAATTATTTGGGACATTTTATATATAATAGGAGTAGGCATTGGCCTAAATGGTCTAGCCTAAGAACTGGCCTTGCACATGATCATCTAGTAATCGATTCTTTCAATTTTGAAACTTGTGGCACGTTCAATTTCAACCAAAGTGATTTCAAATTGGTAAAGTTTTCCAGAATTACATGCATGCATATGACTTCTAGTAGGATCAATTATATATGTGCATCAATACATGTGTGTAAATAGGAAGGAATTCAGTTAAATGGCATTAATCTTATATACAGTTTATCTCTTCATATGATGTATTAACAATGAAATATCATCATTGCACATTTTTGGTGCGATGGTCACTCCACAAGTATAAGTGATTGTAAAGTGTGGAGGGACAAGGGTCGAGATTCAAGTCTCTAGGAAGAAGGTTCACACACATATATACTTAGATTAGACTAGAGTAGAATTTCTATCTTATATTAAAAAAAAAAAAATTCACTTAACGAATAAAAAAATATGAGTATATATATTAAGAATAATACCATTTTTTTTTTTCATTCGGAGAATAAAATCATGCAATTCTACTTTTGCTCAGACGTTTAATTGCTCCTTAAAGTCCACATCAATCTTCTTTGACTTGAGGGGGACTCGACAAGGGTAAATGAATGACAAGTTTATGGCATGCCTCTCTGTGATTGGCTAGAGGGTATCACTCTGGGGGCCTTGTGGGGTTAAGTTCAATGACCTTATAGTTGGTGCATGGATCACAAAGTCCACCTATCATGCATTAAAAGCTGTGAGAGTGGAGCCAAGACAAAAGTTGAGCTCACCAAAACAACTACTAGTCCATAGAATTGTAACTTTAATTTGTTAATTAATTAGGTAATAAGAGAAAAAGAAGCATGTAGTTGATACCTAAATTTGGGCCCAATAATTATAAAGGTACGCCCAGGGTCCTCCCATCTCAGACACTTGTACCGCACCATAGTTGAAAGAAAAAAATAAATTCTGAAATTTATCCTTTTTTTTCTTAAAAAAAAAAAGGAAAGAAGAAGAAGAAGAAGAAGAAGAAGAAGAAGAAAGGATTAGGGGGATCCTTTTACTTAGCCTGCAACAATTAGAAAATGCATAATCTTCAATTGGGGAATATGGTGGTTCCTCCTTATTGATGCCCACTTTTGACAAAAGGGTCCAATAGCAGAAGAAACCCAACAATATGAAGAAAGTGAGAAGACAAAATGGTAAAGTAAGCCCAGTAGATTGGAATGGTAGGAATAATGGCCAGCAAACCCACAAGAATAATAAGAGGTAAAGAGGAAGTAAATGGGTTGAGGAAACCCAATAAATGAAGTAGTAAGCCTATAGAAACAATAAGAGGTAAAGAGGAAGTAAATGGGCCGGGGAAGTCTAGGAAATGAATTAGTAAATCTATTAGGTTGGCTTCAAGGCCAATAAGCCCGAAAAAGTAATAAGAGGTAAGGATGTGGTAATTGGGCCGTGGAAGCCCAAAGGATTTAGCAAAAAGCCCATGAGAGTAAAAGTGGTAAAGTGAAGTAAATGGTCCGAGGAATGAAATGGGCTGGCACAACAGGAATGTTGGCCAATAAAGCCCAAAAGAGGTAAAGATGTGGAAAGTGGACTAACATGGTAGGAGCATCAGCCCATAAGCCCACAGGTAACAGAAAATAAAAGAGAGGTAATGATATAGCAGGAACAATGAAGTGGCATGGCAGGATCCCCAGCCAAGAGGCCCATAGACATAGGAAGAAGAGGCCCATATGTCCTTTACGCCACAAGAGTTAAATACCCACCAAATTGTACAGAAAAATCAAATAAACACGGAGGCAGCAAGAATGGCGTGAAGGCCAAAAAGGAACGAATTTAGACGGAAGTGGAGCATACACAAGGGCCTAAGCACCACCTACTTGTACCTAGCCAATACATGGGAGGTGGGTCACGGGTCAAGGGTATCAGAGGGTATGGTCTAGCAGTAAGGAGAAAGAGGGGGTGAGGTTCCCGCTCAAATTTCTTTGGGAGAAATGTCCTACTAGGATGACATCTCACCCAAAAGAAGTAAGAATAAGCTGAGACCACTTGATGCATGCCATAGAGGTAGGTGAAGGAAAGGCTTACTCATTATCTAAATGAGAGTAGTGAGAACAAAGGGAGGTAAGAAACAAGACAGGCCATTTTGTCTGGGAATGAGGAGTGGTGCAACCTAGAGATGACAATTTTTACCCGACCCGCGGGTACCCAGTCTGGCCCGACCCTAATGGATCAGATTTTACCCGGCCCGATAAAGAATAGGGCCGGGTTTGGGTTTTTAAAAAAAAAAAACCCGAACCGAGTCCGGGTCGGGTCCGAGTTTTTATAAAAATCTAGCCCGGACCCGGACCCAACCCGATTATTTTCTAAATTACTAAAATACCCCTATATATATATACCTATAAACCCTAACACTCACTCTTCACTCTTTAGCTCACACCTTAGACTCACTCAACCGCCTCTCATCTCACACGAACTCAATCTCTCCAAACTCTTCTCTCACACTCTCACTCTCAATCATTCTCCGCCAAACCGCCGCCCTTGCTCTGTCAGTGTCACCGCCGCCGGTCTCGATTTGTTCTGTTCTCTATTTCTCTTCTTTTTTTTTTCTTTTTTTGTTGTTGATATTGATGTATTTGGTATTGTCCAGCGACGGTTAGTTTTTGGGTTAGCTTTAAAGCATTCTTGCATTTGTATTCAAAGTTTTCTTTGTCTAAGCTTTTAGTCAAATGATGATCTACACGGATTCTCAAAAAAAATAATGATGGGAGCAAGTCAGCATAGGGAAGTTTGATTTGAAAAGAGCTTCTTTAGTTGTGGATTTTGGTGAGTTTGGGCTTCTGGGTACTGTTGGGTTTGTGCCAAAGTTTGTGTTTTTGTGACTTCAATTATGTGCATTTAACTTCCAATTGCTACTGTAAATTTGGGATTTTTTTGTTTAAATTTTGTTAAGTTTGGTTTCTGGGTATTGTTGGGTTTGCCTTAAACTAAGGTGTTCTTGAGGCCCCAATTTGGGCTCCAATTCTTTTTTTTTTTTTTAGGTTGGGCCACGATTTAGGCCGCGGATGAGCCCAAATCTGGTTGGCCTAAACGGGCCACGGAGCCCGACGAGGTAGGTTTGGGTCCTAAAAAAAAATCCATTTAATAAATGGACCGGGTTCAGGCGCGGGCCGGGTCCGAATATGTAAAAACCCGGTCCGAACCCGACCCTTTGCCATTCCTAGTATAACCAACACATTCAGTGCAATGGTAGTAGCTAGGCAACCGACAGGCCAGTAGGCAGTCTTGGAAGGACACCCATAAGGAGCCAAAAGTGGTTGAGGGGTAAAAATGATAAATCTCATCACAGCAGATAATATAAAGGGTGGTAGCTGTGAATAGTAAAGGACCACCAGAGGGAGGGGTATCATCATCACGGAAAGAAATAAAGGTAGAATAAGGAAAAAAGAGAGAAAAGAAAAGAAAAACACAACAAACCAGAGAAAAGCATAAGTGATAGGAATAGATGCATGGATCAATAGGCTACACATTTCTCCCCTTCTTGACAAACCCACTCTCTGAGGAATTAAGAGTTAAAGTTTAAACCATCTAGATCCTTTTTCCAAAGTGCGTAATCTCTATGGCAAAGACCTCCTTTGAGATTACTCGCATTGGAGATTGGTTCTCTTTTTGGACTTATGTTTACTAAGAAGATAAGCTCATTCCTTTGGTAGATGAGTTTTATTTTTATGGTCGATGAATGATTAATTTGTTGCCTTATTATTAAACTATTTACTAATTGTTCCCCACGGTTGTATTATTCTGTCATAACCTCATTAGGCTTCTTTTTCCCTTTATTTGGGCATTAATATTATTTGTCAAATGTTACAGTTATTCTACCATGTTGTATTTCCTATTGTAATATCTATAACAGTTGTTCCTATCGTGGGCATGTCATACACTTAATACTCCCACCGAGGCACGTCTGTATTGGGATGGCCCAACTTGTGCACAAACTGGCCTAAGGTATGTTTCACTTAAGCCAACCCCAGCTCTACTATCCCAGAATCATGGGCCATGGTACAGCAGAAGAGATCAAAATCCAACAACACAAAAGGCCCACCACACTCCTTATTGAGTCATTGATCATGGAGTGCAAAAGCGACAATAAGCAAAACACTTTTACTTTTTCACGAGAGTCTTTTGAGAGAAAAAAGGCCATGAATCTATCCAAAAATTGATAGAAAATTCTATAATTTTATTAAATTGAATTTGAATTGTTAAAAAAATGGTTACAAACTTGTTAAAAAATGCTTCATAAAACTTGACAAACAAGAAGATGTATTTTAAAATAAATTCTAATTAATGCCTAACCATAACAAGGACCTTTTTTTTTTTTTCTAGAAACATCATAGGAACTGTAGGAGTAAGGGCCCAAAATAGTATATTGGGACTTGGGCCTTGTCCGAGGACACTGATAGGTCCGAGAAGAAGCAAATAGTTGTTAAACGTTCCCAATTAAAGTCTCAAAGATGGGGAGCAAATGAGAGGTTGTCCAAGGAGGAATTCCTCCTCTGATATGATGAATGTAGTTCAGAATATGTACTCCATCTGTTAGCATAATCCTCCAGGAAACTCCAATGATAGAGACATGCTTCATGAACATACGAGAAGGAAGGAAACCTGAAAATATCTAAGAGAAAGCTGCCACCACCGCATTAAATGCACTGCAGCTACTTTTCTGACCGCATTTATGTGAAGAAGACCTCTGAACAGTACTACATTGGCTACTACAACACACAGAAAACCAAAGAGGGTGTCTGATGGGACAGGTACTCAAGTAACGGCTCGGATGATCAATAGGTGTAGGGTGAAGATGGTCCAAAGGAGAGAGGATCGGAAAAAATAGAGAGGGAACACTATAACAATCTAAATTATCTCTGTATCTAACTGTGATCAATATATATAATTGTGACCTCCTCAGACTGAAAATCCATTGATATCAATACCCATTATTTGTGCTTGATTGTTATTTAATCCAATACTAGTCATTGTTCAACTCATTAGGGCCTAGTTCTTTGATCCACTCTCTACAAATTTATTGTATTGGGTTCATTGGGCCGAGATCCCATACACTTTGGGTTCGGGCCACAAATTGGGACTCTACGGGAACCTAATTTTAACCTAAAAAAACATTAAGAGCACCTAAAAATAAGGAAATAATTACCCTAATTCTAAAATTCCAAAAATTACATTACAAATTTAATAAATAAATAAAAGTCTAATGGTAGATTTCGTCCTACATCAGACCTATCCACTTGAAAAAAAAAAGTGTCCTTAAGTTGATGGTCAAAATCTAAAATCTTCTGCTCCGCAACTACTTTGGATGTTTTAGTAACTTGATCCGGTTTTGAAACTTGTATCATTCATATAGTATAGCATACAATTTCTTCTCATTTGCCTTCAATTTATTTGTAATATCAATCAGCAAAGGGTTAATAATAAAATCAAAATTTTTACTCCAAGAAAATCAACAAATTGTCTAGTCATCTTCTACAAATCAACCGGAACCTGGGGATTATGGGTTATGGGCACATCATCGTATTTGACCTCAATTGGATTTTCCACAATATGCTTAATAATTACAATCTCTTGCTTTCCATCAATATCCACAATCAACTCAATCTTATTTTCTTTGACCTCTTTATCGAATTTCTGAAAAGTGCTATCTTCAAGCTTCATTTCAACAACTTGTTTCTAATTCAATAAACCAAAATAACATAAGACTCCGAAAGTTTGTATTTGTTTAGAGTCTGATATGGGGTCAGTTATACCATATCAACTACATTAACCAGATTTGAAGGAAAAAAAAAAAAAAAAAGAAGAATGATCGAACTTTGCAATCTATGATCAACAATATTACTTTGGCAGAAAGGATAATTGGCTATTGAGGACCATACGCCCACTTCCAATCTCTCAAAGCAAAACTTCGAGAAATCTTTACAAATTGGCTCTTGAATACTTCCTTACAAATGACTTATTGAATATTGAAAATAAGAAACAAACATATATCATATTCAAAGGATAAAATTATATTGAATACGATGAGTGGAAAAAATATATAACATTATTTCTCACTGCCCATCCTGCAATTTTAAATTTTGATTTGTAATTCTTTAAATGATATTGAACTATATCAGCAAGCAATCCCTTTAGATCAAGAATGAGATCCTTCTTCCTCAATGATCGCAGGTTCTCATGGACTATCACTCCGTCTCTCAGTTTTCATAATAATTTAAAGCCCCTCGCCACACCAGGTCATTTCATGGGCTGCATATAAATGAAAACTGTCAAAAATAAGTATTTGTTCAAAAACCATTCAGTTAGACAAAACTCTTGGAGCAAATTTGCAAATATGTGTGTCCGTGTTCATGAAATATTTCAACATAGGCAACATAAGAGTCAACAATCTATAAATGTGTATGGGGCTTTAATTTGTAGAGAGATGAAGATTTTAATGCTATAAACTACTAAGATTAAGGCTTTGTTTTGATGAGTTTTGGTGATGGAAACTTTGGTTCATGCATTCTTTCAAATGGTACGGAAAGTAATAAAAACATAATCATTTGCATGGAATGGAATGGATGAATGAACAAACAAAATCTTAAATTACTGAAAGAGAAAATCTCATCCAATCTAGCCAAAACTAAATCAAGAATAATAAAAAATGAAGCAGGCATCTAAAAAAATCAAAAGTGATAGAATTAATATGAAATTCAAAATTAATTCTGAAGGACATTTGACAACAGTTAACCATAGAGGAGTGCTACTCCATTAGAAGAAGGTGCCTTCCCTTGTTTTGAGATGGTCGCCAATTACCCTGCATTTTACTCTTTAA
Source organism: Quercus lobata (assembly GCF_001633185.2). Taxonomy (NCBI): domain Eukaryota; kingdom Viridiplantae; phylum Streptophyta; class Magnoliopsida; order Fagales; family Fagaceae; genus Quercus; species Quercus lobata. The sequence goes on along the minus strand of NC_044905.1, from coordinate 42,092,077 downwards.
CATGGAAATCCCCACTCTAGGTTAATATACAGCTCTTAACTATTCCAAATTTTGCAATGAATTTTAATATGTTTGGCAATTGACATCTTAATATCTTATTGCCTCTATTTAAACAAAGGTCAAAAAGCTGCATGGCATATTTTTCTAATTCCAATTAAAACAGTGTGTATTAAGTCATAAGTATCAAGGTCAAGATATTTTTGCACAAGTTGTATTTCTCTTGTTTGAGTTAAGGGAGGTATACCATTCTTGTGTTCTAGATTAGTCTTGTTTTCATTTAGTGAAAGTCCTGTTTCTTCAAAATTCAAATAGAGCTTTGTTCAAAGCACTATCGTGGTTTGTACCCAAAATGTCACTTAAAAAAAGAAAAAGAATGCATGTGTAAGTAACCAAGTCAAAGTACGGAAACTTTTATAGCTTGATGAAATCTGTCAACTTGGATCTCTATTTACCATCAGTTGTTGAACCTACAACACTCACCAAATTCAAAACTCTAAAAAAATTCACCCTCTCCAAAATTGAATAAGCGTCTATAGCATGAATAAAAAACTTAGCTCATAGATGAATAAATTCAAAAAAAGAAAAAGAAAAATGAAATCCCTTACAATGATGGTAATAAAGTTAATCATAATAATATTTAAAAAGAAAGCATAGAATACTTTTTGTTTTTTGAATTTTTGTGTTTATGGGAAATTAACAAACCATTAAGCTAAATATCTAACAATATCAAATCCACAATGACTAAATGCGATACTGCTTCATTAAGTTTTTTTACAAACCTCACATTTTGATCTTGGATACATAAAAAGTTTATTATTAGCATGTGGCTCATCAAACAAATTATTTTCTATCTTCAAATTAAATAGCATGCAGTTAAGAACATAACAATCATTGTCAGCTTGAATATGATAGGATGATGGGAAATTGTCCAAAACCAACAAAATTTGGAATGCAAATTTAGGAATCCTTGATGTTCTATATATTTCAATCAAATTTGTGTATGATATTTTGTTACAAGATGTCAAAGAAAATGAGAACAAAAAGCAATAAGGCCTACCTTAAGGAGTTCTTGAATAGATTCTAGTTTTGTATTTGTGACTGAGTTTTTGCTAATTTCCATTCAGATAACTTATGGGAAACTAATTAACAATAATGTCAATGAGAAATCCACAGGAAGAAAAAAGAAAATTAAAAGCCAGATATACATCCACAATCTTACAAACTCATGTGGCATATTACATTTTCCCTTACTATCAATAAATTGTGTCCTAGTTCTCACAAAAAATAAAACTCACTACTACATCAGCTAGTAAGGGACTTCAGTATAATTCAGCCACTAAGATATGCATTTTCTTAGGAAAAAGTAACCGCAAACTCTGACAGAAGCAAGAACCTAGGCGCCTATCCTGGTTGCTTTGAAGATGCATCCAACCTAATAAAACATCTCATCCTAACTTCAGTGACCATTCCAATGAATTGAAGAAAGAAATTAATATAATTATGAATAAAAATTTCATTAGAATGATAAGAAATGATGTGAAACATCATCCAATTCATTAACCACCTAAAATCAACAAAGGATATACTTAAGCCACTCCATGTAACTACATTTTCAAAAGGCATATGAAAGCTGTGGATTATTATATCCCTTAACTGTAAGAATTACTTTTCTAAACTTCATGTCATGTATATAGGAATGGATTAATCCCTCAGCCTCACTTGTTGTAATATAAAATTCAAGAAAGGATTCTGTCATTGAGTTTTAAGTCCAATATAGGTTATATCTAAAAAATTTATTCCACTGAAATATTTGAGTCGTAACATCAAATATTGTAGAATAGAGAGAATATTAGCTGCAATAAAATTTAAAACCTAAAAAATATGCAATATGACGAACCCCACTTAGGAGGCTTGATACCTTCATATAGTTCAGGAGTTTTACTGCCTCATCTAAACTACCTATGTCTGCATACAATTCTAGTGGAGCCTTCTCAACCTTCATCACAAACACCATTGGATCAGCTTTGTCTTATAAACTATTGGGGGTGGTTTTCTTACTTCTTGTACCCTAGACACATGTCTTAATGTTATTAGACAACTTCTACTCTAGACTTTTTCTATGGAGGAAGTTAGGCCCGACGCTCCCACAAAATGGGCTCCAAGGTCCCATTTTGCCGCTGTCAGTTTGTGTACAAACATTGAGTCCAAAGTCTAGGGGACGACACTGCAAACTGGGCTTATTCTCTATTCCTATTGCAAAAGAAACATTTCTCTAGCTTCTGTCGCAGAACTAATTTTTCTTAACTTTTTGCTGTGCAATAAAACTTTCTGCACTTTTCAACAACGTGAATGACCATTCTCCATTTCTACTGTGGAAATATTTCTTCACTTTTTCCACATAAACTCTAAAACCCAAAGAAAATACTCATCAAGCATACGTTAGTTTACATAAAATAGCATATTCTCAAATATATACATACATATATTCATATATATACTTATACATATTCACATATAAATAAATAAGTATACTTTGCAGAATATGGACTGCAATATATATATATATATATATATATGTATATATATAAATCAAGCAAATGTTAGTTTACATGAATTAGTATATTCTCAAATATATACATATATATATTTGTATATATACTTATATGTATTCACATATAAATATATAAGAATACTTTGCAGAATATGGACTGCAAAAAATACACACACGCACACATGTATGGAAGGATTGATTAAACCAAAACAAATTAATACACGTATCAGTAAATAATAAATAGAATTTTCTACAAGCATAATCATGACTCAAAATAAAAATACTCTCAGCAAAATGTTGACTAAGAAAGCTCAACTCTAACTCACACAAACTTGTTACCCAATTAGGCTACAAAGTTGAGTGGTTTGGAATGTGAGTCTGAGTAGTCATCCTTTGGAGGTTGCAAAGAGTGTGCTTTAGTGTTTTTTGAGAGAGGGAAAGGATTCCTAATGATGCATGCTAATTCTACTGTGTATTCTCTACTTTCTTTCTCTTTTCTCTTTTCTCTCTTCTTTCACTTTCAACTAACTATTAAGATTTCCTTGGTGTTGTTCTACTTCCTCCTCCTCTTGTTCCCATATTCATGGGTGCTGTTCCTTTTATACCCAAAATCAAGCCTAGGTGGTTTTCCTTCTTTACCCTTATTTACACTAACCATTATATAGTTCAGGAGTTCAACTGCCTCATTTAAACTGCCTATGTCTGCATACAATTCTAGTGAAGCCTTCTCAACCTTCATCACAAACACCATTGTATCTACTTTGTCTTATAAACTATTGGGAGTGGTTTTCTTACTTCTTGTACCCTAGATACATGTCTTGAAGTTATTAGACAACTTCTACTCTAGACTTTTTCTAGGGAGGAAGTTCAGTCTGACGCTCCCGTGAAATGGGCTCCAAGGTCTCATTTTGCCACTGCCAATTTGTGCACAAACATTGAATCCAAAGTCCAGGGGATGACACTGCAAACTGGGCTTATTTTTTGTTCCAATTGCAAAAGGAACCTTTCTTTAGCTTCTGTCGCAAAACTAACTTTTCTTAACTTTTTGCTGTGCTGTAAAGTTTTTTGCACTTTTCAATAGCGTGAATGACCATTCTCCATTTCTACTATGGAAATATTTCTCTACTTTTTGCACATAAACTATAAAACCCAAAGAAAATACTCATCAAACATATGTTAGTTTACATGGATTAGCATATTCTCAAATATATACATACATATATTCGTATATATACTTATACGTATTCACATATAAATAAATAAGTATACTTTGCAGAATATGGACTGCAGTATATATATATATATATATATATATAATCAAGCAAATGTTAGTTTACATGGATTAGCATATTCTCAAATATATACATACATATATTTGTATATATACTTATACATATTCAAATATAAATATATAAGAATACTTTGCAGAATATGGACTGTAAATACACACACACACACACATGTATGGAAGGATTGATTAAAGCAAAACAAATTAATACATGTATCAACAAATAATAAATAGAGTTTTCTACAGGCATAATCATGAATCAAAATAAAAACGCTCTCAGCAAGATGTTGACTAAGAAAGCTCAACTCTAACTCACACAGTCTTGTTACCCAATTAGGCTACAAAGTTGAGTGGTTTGGAATGTGAGTCAGAGTAGTCATCCTTTTGAGGTTGCAAAGAGTGTGCTTTAGTGTTTTTTGAGAGAGGGAAAGGATTCCTAATGATGCATGCTAATTCTACTATGTATTCTCTACTTTCTTTCTTTTTTCTCTTTTCTCTCTTCTTTCACTTTCAACTCACTATTCAAATTTCCTTGGTGTTGTTCTTCTTCCTCTTCCTCTTGTTCCCGTATTCATGGGTGCTGTTCATTTTATACCCAAGATCAAGCCTAGGTGGTTTTCCTTCTTTACCCTTATTTTCACCAACCATTTTGTTTGCTGTAGGATTTCAGCTAACACCCACAACGTATCGTTTTGACTGTGTGTAGGTGGGTTCAATTCCACTACCTTCTGGCCGCTAGTAGTGGGTTTAGTCCCTCTACTTGCTTAGCGACAAACTTCTTTCCTCTTTTTGGGTAAAGGCCAATAGGCCACAATAACCTTTCCTCTCTCTTTCTCTTTCTCATTAATTCTCTAACATGCATAAGATGGTTCTCACCTACCTTCTTTCCATTTTTGGCAAAGATACTTTCCCAGCAAAGCATATTCCCAAAAGCAATCTCTGCATGATACCAAATCTAGGTCCTTTCCCCCTCCACCAAACCACACCTTCTACACCTCATCAGCCATGGGCCTTACTCCCTTGCATGGCTGGGATGCAAAAGAGCAAAACCCAGACCTTACATTACTCATCTACCTTGCTACTTTTGTTTTTTCTCTGATTTTGAATTCTTTCTCCTTCATGTGTTTTTGGCCGCTGTTGCTTTTGTTTTTCTTCATCATGTCTCTTACTAGAGATAAGTTTGGCTTCTTATCCTTTTATATAAAAGGATTTGGGCCTTTGTGGGCCAAATAATGTTTACTAGATCAAATGGGTCTTAGACCCAATTTGCCTTAGTCTACCAAAGTCATTCTGCAAAAAATCTGTATTCTGCAGAAGATTTGTATTCTGTAAAAAGTTTGTATTTTGCTGCTAATCACTTTTCCTTGCATTTCTCTCTCAGCCCAGACGTAAGTCTAGACTTTTATTTATTTTTTGTTTCTTTGGTCTTTTTGGTGGGTCTTTGAGCCTTGCTTTTTATTGGGTTTTCCTCCTTATAGGTTTTTGGTTACGAATTTGCAAAAACGGGTATCAACATAAATCAAATAAACCAATTACTCACTCGTACATGTAAGAACAAAACCAATAGTGAAACTAAACAAGCTATCAAGTTAGGTAGGTCTTCTTGCACGACTAAAAATCAAATAGTCTATGAAGATGAAATAGGAGGTATGTAATCAACAATTTTAGCAAAATTAAGTTATACAAAAAGAACAAAACACTCTTAACTATTTGAACAAACAATTTGTGTTCATGTAACAAAAGGTTTTGATAATTGCATCCACACCAAAATAATAAAGCAAAATTTGAGACAGAGAAATCAATGGATAAAATTGGAAAATTTGGGTGAATTACCTTAGAAATTTGATCCTCATTAATGTGGGGTATTTGAAAAGAAGAAAATGAATAAAATTGCTGAGACGGTGTGCTAATATGTAGGACTATAATTTTTCATCCTGCTAGAAGTTTTTGATTTGCAAAAGTAAATTTGGATTTTTTTTTTTAAGTGGTTTGTACAATCTAAATAAAAAAGGCTTCTCATGACCCAATAGTTCAATCAAGAAAATTAAGCCAACAGAGAGTACCTTCCTTGGTCGCTTCCAGTTAAGAGAGAGGACTTTTGACGTACAGAATTTCTAGGGACACTGGCAGTAGAATGGTTATAAAGAACAGGGGAAAGAAAGAGTCATGTATCATTTGCAATGACAATAAACAAAAGCCAGAGCCAATTTTTGAATAAAGTAGGCTTGTTTTTACCATAGCTTGTTTTCAATCATGGCCAGTTATATGTTGCAATATCTAGAGTCATTAATAGAAATGGTCTTAAAATCTTGATAGTAAATGACAAGAACCAAACACAGTTCCTTGCTAAAAATATTGTGTACAAAGAAATATTTTCCAATTTGCCAAGAGGCATATGATATCCTATTTGTAAGCTTTTATTGATCTACCAAGGCATACTGGTTTTATTTTACAATGATTTTTTTTAAAAAAAAAAAGATTTAAGTAAAACTTCCATTATCATTTGTAATAGTATATCTAATACAATTACATTTTGTTGTAGTTGTCCAGTATAACAATGTCCAAAGGATACAACTTTCTTGATCAAATATCTGATGATAAGGAGACATGGAGAATTAGAGTGAGAATACCCAGAATGTGGAAAGTAGTGAATAAGAGAAGTGGAAATAACCTCATCAGTCTTGACATGATAATCTTTATTGATGAAAAGGTTATTATACTCCATAACAACGAAATGTTTGAATCTTTCGAATTATTTTATTTTATTATTATCGTAAAAATGAAAACATTAAAAGCTCTAATAAAAAAAAAAAAGTATTAACAACCAATCATATAATTGACCATTAATAATAAGAACATAAACAATAAAAAATAGCTTACCTTTGTTAAGAGAATTAAGCAGTTAAAAATGTCTCACTTCGTTAGTAGCAAATTTTCCCAATTTTATGACAATCTCCTGTTAACAAATTTTTTTTTTTTTTTTTTACACCAAACGCAACACACATGGTCATTTTCTTGCAACTAAACAGGTATTAAGCAAAGCAAGAGGGAAAGAAAGGAGCAAGCAAACCTTAGGAATGCTTAGAATGTGTTTTGCAGAGCATAAACCAAGACCATTAAAATTGTGAAGAAAAATAAAATTGTGAAGAGAAGGAGAAGCCCTATATAAGATACAAAAATACCCAAAAGCATGCATCATTGATCTCGAGAGATCCCTTTTAAATTCCATAGTATTCATTGAAAAAGTAAGGGGAGGTGTATATGAAGTAATCCTAAATCGGTGTGGTAAGATGTACCATTAGTTGTATAGGAGTGGAATTTCGGTTTCTAATATGTGTTTGATTATGGAATTTTGGTTTTCTAATTTAAGGAAAAAGTGAACGGTTGGATTTGGGGAAGTGAATAGGTAGGCTGTTATTGATATTCTCATATTCCAAAAGAAACGTAGAACTGTAGAAGGAGAACTGAATCTTGAAATAGGTGGCTATTATATGATATTAAAGAAATACAGTGATTTAATGAGAGTGAACCCTTAAAAAAATAATTATGGTATGGTCCTCACATAAACCTAGACACATGATGTAAAATTGGACTCTAATTTTGAAATTCTAATTGAACTTTCTTTGAGCTTTGCTTATATTTATATATATATATATATATATATATATATATTAGAGCCGTGTGTTCCTCAAAATAAAAAATAAAAAATAAAAAAGATCCGTGTATCACGTGAGAATATTGCTAGTTAAAAGTTAAAATACACGCGCGTGCTCAGAGGCTCTTCTACTTTTTTGGAAAAAAATTAATAATTTGTATCCATTATAATTTGAGATTACTATATTTTCCAATCACAAAAATACATAGGCGTGTGATGAGTGTTATACATTTGTGGGTGAAATAATTTTTTCATCAATCCTCTACCTCTAAGTATGAAAACCCCTCAATTTAGTCTTCTAAGTATGAAAACCCCTCAATTTAGTCTTCTAAGTTTCAAAACTCCTCAATTTAGTCATCCGTTAAAAATACTGTCTAGTACTGCTGTTAAGCCCCTAAACTTTCATATGTTTTAAATATTTAATTTTTATTTTATTATTTATTTATAAATAAATAAATAAATGTTATTTAAAAATAATAAATAAATAAAAAAACAGAAATTTAAAAACTGGGCAAACGATGTGGACTTTTGAAAGAGGATGCTTGGTTTAGAGCTAGTAGTTAAGACTTAAGATATCGCTGACATATTTATTTCCTCCATCTCTCCTTCGGTGCCATATTTTGAAGCTACAAATACAATTTTGTCCATTAGGAAACCTAGGAATAAAGGGGCTTTGGTTGTGTATCTTTCCAATCATATGAAACATGGGTTTTAGTAAGGCACAGAGCGAGATCTCATAAAAATAAAAATATAAGGTACAAAGTGAGGGTTCAAGCTACATCGGAGAGGTGGTAAAGATGGGTGTTGTTTTTTAATGTTCAGATTAAGCTCAGTGGATTGTACAACGTGTTTGCCCAGTTTTTAAATTTCTGGGTTTTTTTTTGTTAATTATTTTTTAAAATTATAAATAAATAATAAAATAAAGGGTAAATTCCACAAACCTCCCTTAAGGTTTGGACTAATACCAATAAAGTTCACAACATTTAAAAAGTGACCATTTTGGTCCTTATTCCCAAACTGTTTGTAACACTGTTACATATCCTTTGTCCTCTCTCTCACCCCTCTCCTGAGTCTTCTCTCTTCCCTTTCTCTAATTCAGAGGAGAAGAAAAAATTGAAGAATAGAACCCACAAAGCCAACGACCCAACTCAGCAAAACCCACAAAAAGCTAGCGACCACCAACCACCGACCACCAACAAAACCCACAAAACCATCAACCACCAGCAAAGCATCGACATCAACAAAACCCATAAACCCAAAACCACCAACCACTAACAAAACTCATAAACCCATCAGCAATACTGACCACCCCAAAACAAACCCTGAATCAGAAACACAAACCAAAACCCACAAAAATCCAACACACCCACAAAAAACCAAATTCTCTATCACCAATCCAAACCAAAATCGACCCACTACAAAACCCACCACCGCAGCGCCACCACAAAGAGGAAGAGAGAAGAGAAATTGCAAACCCACCACCACAGCGCCGAATTTGAGCAGAGGAGATTGAAATGTCGCCGAATTTGAGCGGAGGAGAGCAAAACGTTACCGGTCTGAGCCAAAATCATCGGATCTAAGTAGATATGAGAAAAATCATCGCCGGAGCTGAGCGAAAGAGGGATGATCGTCACCGGATTTGAGCAGAGGATGGTTAATTTGAAGTAGTGCATGGTAGGTCGAGTCAGGTGGTTGGGGTTGCTCGGTTTGGTCAGAGGTTATGGACTCAGAGGAAGAGAGAGAGAGAGAGGCGATTCTGGAGAGAGGAAAGAACAAAGAAGAATGAAGAAAAAAAAAAGTAATGGTGTTACAAACCGTTTGGGAATAAGTACTAAGAGCATTTGCAGCAGTGTAGCTATATTGCTATATTTTAGCTACACTGCCGCTAAAATGATGCTCCAGTAGTGGAGCGCTCCACTGCTACAGTGCACATCTAAAAATAGATATGCACTATTCATGAGAGCAAAAAAAATATATTATTTTAATCAACTGGTTGATTAAAATAATGCCTCTCTCTCTCTCTCTCTCTCTCATCTCTGAACATCACTCTCAAGCTCACTCTCTCACTCCAGCCTCTTACTCTCTCACTCCGGTCTCTCACTCTCTCAACTCCGGTCTGCCGCCGATCCACCCCTTTTGCCGACCCAACTTGCCGACGTGATCGGAGTGCTTGCTCGTGGTGGTTTTTTTTTTTTTTTTTGCTGTGGACTGCTAGTGGTGGTGGTAGTTGTGGCTGTGGTTGTGGCCGTGGCTGAGAAAAAAAGATTGGAGATTTGGGTTTTTTTTTTTTTTTTTCCTACTGTGGACTGGTGGTGGTGGTGGTGGTGGTGGTTGTGGCTGTGGTTGTGGCCGTGGCTGAAGAAAAAAAAATTGAAGATTTGGGTTTTTTTTTTTCTTTTCTTTTCTTTTCTTGCTATAGACTGGTGGTGGTTGTGGCTGTGGAAAAAGATTGGAGATTTGGTTTTTTTTTTTTCCCTGCTATGGGCTAGTAGTGGTGGTGGTGGTGGTGGTGGTGGTGGTGGTTGTGGCTGTGGCTGAGGCTAATGGTAGAGGTGGTTGTGATTGATTTTTTTGGATGGTAGGATTTATTATTTTATTGTAGTGGTTATAATATTTTATTGTAATGTTTATATTATTTTATTATGTTGAAAGCTAAAATAGATCTACTGCTGCAGCATATGTGTAAGTAAAATAGATAAAGTAATTTTTGGTGGAGCTAAATAGCTAAATATTTAGCTCAACTGTTGTGGATGCTCTAAGATAATCAATTTTTAAATGTTGTGGATTTTATTGGCATTTGTCCAAACCTCATGGGAGGTTTGTGGAATTTACCCTAAAATAAATATTAAATATTAAAAAAAAGACCAAAATAGCATCATTTTAGGGACTTAATGGCAATACTAGATGGCTAGTGCATACTCTTGGTACGATTATTACTCCACAAATATTAGTACGAATATGGAGGGCAATGATCAAGGTTCAAGTTTCTAGAATAGAGTTTCACATACATATATACTTAGATTATACGGTTCTAATTATGGTGAAATTTAGAGTGTGAGTTTTTCAAAAGAGTAAAAAGAAAAAGTTAAAAAAACTAGTTGGGCCTTAAAAAACAAAAACAGAGGGCCGGCTTCTTGGCTGGGCTGGTACACCGACAAATCCCTGCAAAAGTGCGTACAAAACGATAAGTGAACGATATGATGAGATTAGAGGAGAGGAACAGCGAAAGGTAGAATAGTCGTGGTAGCACTTGAACAATACCTGACATTCTTCAATATTACTCGTACACACACAACACAACACACGCAGACTTCTTAACTAACGACTGCCCTTCTTCACAAAACGATCCGGTGCGCAAAAGCAAAAGTAAAACGCAGATTCAGATTTATTTATTTTTAAATGAGTTTTTGATTTGATTTAAAAAAAAAAAAAAAAAAAAGCATTTCATTTTCATTTAAAAATTGAAAGTGTGGGGGAGTATGGTTGGTCTCTCCGTCTCCGACTGGTTGATGATGGAATAGGGCGCAATTGTTTCGGATCCGAAATTCAAAATGGATTCGTGGCTTAAAAAAGCAGAAGGTGTGGATCTTTGTTCTTTCTTTCTCATTTTGCTCTGCTGCTTCTTCTTCTTCTTCTATTTGTGTTTTAGGTCTGATCCCAGCGTTATTCATTTTTTGTTTATCAACAAAACCTTAATTTTGAATTTGTAGTGAAGTTGATGCATTGGAATTGAATGAGAATGAAAATAGTTTTCGCTTGGCGGCATTTTTTCTTTTACTTTTACTTTTACTTTTACTTGGGGCATGGAATGTGTGAGGAGTATTCTAATGGAATCTGTTTAGCTCAATTTTTTCTTCAAGGTGTGGCTGTTTTAGGGTTTGCTTCATTGCTCAATTTCCTATTGGAATGTTATAAAGAAACTTATTGTTCAGATATGGTTTAATTTAAATGGAAAGAAGTGCGCGGCTTTGGAATGGGTGTGATCTTAAGCGTGAATTGTTGTTGGGTATGCTTTGCTTTGTTTTGTTTTCAATTGGTGTCAAGGATTTTTTAAGACCTATGTTGGGATCATTAATCTCTTGGGCGTTGGCTAAGAGACTTGAACTCAGGACCTCATGGATCACACTAAACCAATCCCCTGGGGTTGCAATTCAAGAAAATTCAAATTTTGTTTATCTTGGGAGGTTTTTTCTTATTTCTTTGTCCAATATCGATGAGAAAAGGAGAGATGACATTGGTCAGTTCTTATATTGATTTGAAGTGTTTGGTAGATGAAAATAATGGATAGCATACTTTAAATGGTATGATTACAGATTAGCTTTGTTGTTCTTGTGATGGAAATAGTGCCAAATAATGAGAAGTGATGTTGCAGCTCTCTGAAGGAAAATGTGGCTTGGGGATATCACTTCAGCTTTCTTTAATTAGTAAAAAGAAGATGTACACATTGAAGTAACTGATTTCATTAATCTAATTTTATCACAAGCTGATTCTTTATAAGAAGCTTACCTATGTTAATATATTAGTAGTATAACTTATGGAAGTTAATATCTCATGGCCTTCCGCATTATGGCTTTGTATCACAAAAACAAAAGAGGTTGGTTTTTACTTGTGTTTAAGGGTGACCACGGGTTCGGGCTAGTTAGGGGGCAAACTGTCATCTGACCTGATCACTCTTGGGTGCAGAAGTTTCAAACAGTCGCCAACCGAAAGGGGTTGGATTGTCGACTAAGATTCCTCTTCGAGTTGGCAGTCAGATTGCTTGGCTTCATTGGGTTGTGGGTGAGTGCTTGCTGAATGAGGGAGAATGAGCAAGCAATAGCAACAACAAGGCCATATCTGATGTGGGGAAGACAATAGTGAGCTGAGGCAATGCTGCTGAGGGATATGGTGGGTGAGGCAGGCAAGGCCAGCAAGGGGAGGGGGGGGGGAGGGGGTAAGTTCATTGAGGGATGATGAGGGCAACTAGGGTTAAGGGATGACAGTGAAGGAAGTGGGTTCGGGCAGACTGAGACCAGTATGGTTTGGGGATGCAAAAACCAATTCCACTATATTAGTTCGGTCTAAATCAGATGAGTTGAGTCGGGTCATCTGTTTTCTGCCCACCCCTACTTGTGTTTATTATCATCATTCTAAAATTTTTTATTTCAAATATAGTCAGTAAATAATTTTTCTTTGCATTTATTATATCCACATATAAAAGCTTTACATAATTTTTTTTTTCTAGTTCTTGCACTTTTGATTTTTAAAAGTACGTATTGTATGATTGAGTTGCCAAACATACAGAGTGATAAATAAACCTATGTAATAAATTAATCAGTTGTTTAAAAATTTGAAACTTTTGCTTTTGGTTAGGCTTTTTGGAAGTTGTAGATCGAGGAGCAAAGCGGGTTGTCAGCGAATTTTCTGATGAGCAAGCTGATTTGCAATCCACAGGTGTAGATCTTAAGTCTCTTGGCATCCTTTACATTTAATTATGCACTAAGCCACTGATGAATAGGACCAGAGGTGTTAAACTAGACTTTGAACCTTCATTCATGGCTTTATCAATTCATGGTATCTTTAATTCTATTTAACTATGGTTTTTGAGTAGAGGCTAGGATTGATGTTTGCTTCCTGAAGAAACTCTCCTGTTTCCACAAGAATTGGAATGCCTGTGGGATCCATGTTTCTGGAATTTTTTAGATGAAGAAGCAAACTACTAGGATTCCATATTCCAGGAAAGTTAGGCTTACTAGCTTGTATCCATAGTGACAAATAAACCCAAAATGACCTTCATAAAAAATTAAAGTGGTATTGTGATGGCTATAACTGGTATTGACTTTCTTTCATGAAAATTCTGGTGCTTATCCCCTTTTTGTTTTCCTTTTCTGAACTGTTAAGTTGCTAATGGGCAAGGATCTCAAGCCAAGAGAAAGTCAAAGACAAAGGTACTTGCGAGCATACCTGTAGCCATAAGTAGTTCTTATTGATATATTCTCGTCAAATAACTCTTCTTTACACATGTTGATTTTGCAGGCTCAAAAGAGAGTCCCTGTGAATGAATCTGATACTTTGCAGGAGCAAACTAGTACAGTAACATCCCTAGTAGATGTGACACCTGAAAATGATAGGGCTTCTCAATTAATTGAAAATGAAAGGACTCCTACTAAGTCTGTTGCCCAAACAAACGATGGCCTGCAGCATAGTATCGACAAAGATTCCCCCATGGTAGGCATTCCTTTAACAGAAACATTGGCAAATGATGTGGTTAAAAATGATGCTGATGATATGGAAGTCCTCTCAACTGTTGCTGATGTGGAAGCTGTCTCCTTACATTCAAATGCTGAGCTTGTCAATGAGAATACTTCAGATGTTCACAAAGAACAACCTCCTTTATCCTTACCTGCCAATGGAGTTAACATTGTTAACGAAGATGAACCAATTGATGCTGGCCAAAGTAAATCTGGAGACACAGATGGTGCTGGGAACATTGACCAAGAGAGATCTCAATCTGTATCTACTGATTCTCCCAGTAACAGTGATACCCAATTGAAGGATGCTGATGTCAAGGTTGAACCTCTTATCAATCAAAATAGGCAACAGGAGACTAAAGCTGATGGTTCTCCCATGAAAGTACAGGACCCACTTGATGAGGTAAAGTAATTAGTGCAGGGAAGACTGTACTGCACCATATTTGTTCAAGCTTTGTATCATCTTACCTGCCTGCATTTAGAGATTGTGTTGACTAGTTCCTTTAGTCCATGTGCAGGCTCAGGGACTGCTTAAAACTACAGTTTCCACTGGTCAGTCTAAGGAGGCAAGACTAGCTCGGGTAAGCTCTTTAAATTCCCTTTATTTTTTAATATTTGCATTTTGCAGATGTATACTATAATCAGATTGGTTTATCTTGGGATCTCTTTGGTCTACCTTTTTTCTATGAATTATATTATGCTGATGAAAAATGAATTGCCTATTTCTAAAATTTAATGCTGGCATCTGGTGGCTAAAAGTATGGTCTTTGCCATATTTTTCAAAAAAATAAAAAGTATGTTATTCTAACTGTTAATGGAACTAATGGAGCCCACATTTTCAATAACCAGCAATTACCAATGGAATGCATTTTGTCCTGTTGTTAGGATACAATATTCATCAATAAATTTAAAATACTGGTGGCAACCATTTCTGTTGGTTACTAGTTCATCCATAACATGGCTTCATCCAATGCTATCCTTTCAAGGACATCCGGCATATGAATATATGTTTATATGGGTGCTTATTTCTAAGGAATGAGAATAAAAGAATATCGAGAATAAGTTGTGTACTAGAGGATCAAAAATTTATGCAAGTCATGTTTATTAGAATAGACCTCTTTAGCAGGTTACATACAAATCAAACTATAGTCATTTGTTTGCTTTTATCATGTCTAGTGCAAATCAATTTGGGTTCCACCTGCATCCAGCCCCTAATTGGCCATGACCAAAGAAAAATTAATAGGATACAATTTTCATCTTATACATGATTGTTTTTCCCTTTTCTTCTATATTATAAAACAATCAGTTTGTTTAAACTATCTAGCCAAATGCAAACTGCTCTACCATTTTGATGTGCATACCTTTTAGCAACTAGTTGGTTGTCTGAGCGAACCATTCTATTAAGATGGGATAAGCATGCTCTATATGTGATCTAGAGAGCAGTCCACCCCCACAGAAGAGTAAATTGATGGTCAGAATATCCTGTTTACATGCTTTTCTAATCTTTGTCAGAAATGTTCAGGTCTGTGCCGGACTTTCTTCCCGTCTTCAAGAATACAAAAGTGAGAATGCACAGCTAGAGGAACTTCTCGTTGCAGAGGTAAAACAGCATTCCTGCCCATTTGAGGGTTGAACTTCCTGGTTTTTCTGTTATGATCTTGAAATTATGCTACTGAAGGAGTGATCTCACTAGCTAAATTGCTTTCTTTACAGAGAGAGCTGAGTAAATCCTATGAGGCTCACATAAAGCAGCTACAGCAAGATTTGTCTGCAGCCAAAGGTGACGTGTCAAGAGTAGAGTCAAATATGGTTGAGGCCTTGGCAGCAAAGAACTCCGAAATTGAGGCACTTATCAGCTCTATGGATGCACTTAAGAAACAAGCTGCTTTGTCTGAAGGAAATCTAGCTTCATTGCAGGTTCAACAAACTCACTATATGTATGATCAGTCTTTTCTAGTGTGCTATGCCTAAAGTATCTGTCTTCACCTGTCCTTTCATCACTCTTCATTTTCTACATTGATGTCGAATGTAAGCGTTAGTTCATCTTAAGTTGAAATAGACTGGGTCAAAGAGTAGGCATGATTAAACATGAAAATATGGTGCTCTGGCTATACATATGTGGTTTATCCTACCTTCTAATGCTATGTTTGGTTGGGGTGAAAAGTGAGAGGATGGGAAATGAGGGAAGGAAAAGGGAGAGGAAATATGAGGGAAAAGAGGGAGGAAAGAAATGGGGGTGGATGGAGGTTTCCACCTAGGCCCACCATTTTCTTTTACTTCCAAATTGGGAATAAAAGAGGAAAGAATTGGCATCGAGAAAAAAGTACAAAACTACCCTCACTTTTTTTTCCATCCTTCTACTTTTATTAATAAGGACATACTAGTAATTATTTCTCTATCCTTCCACTTTTTCATTCTCCCAAACAAACACGGCCTAAAACTCATCCTTCTCAATTTACTCTGTCATTAGTATTTAAAGAACACATTCTCTTAAAGTTTTAGCCAAAATAAGACCCTTTAAAATCGCAGAGTAGTTTGCTTGCACAAATGGTGTGTGTGTCAGAGCATTTATTAAGTCTAGGACCAAGGATAAGCAGAAGGCTTTTTTAAATTTTGGAAGGAAGCACAAGAATGTGCATGGATGTTGAAGCTATTGATGAAGATTTTAGTTGCATGTGTCGTGATGCCATCTGTACATGGGTAACAGGTTGTATATCCTGTTGCTGGGTGAAGGATCTGCTCAACATTTGCATCACAAAAGAGGATTGTGTCATCTGCAAACAAGAGATGTGAAACACTTTACCCACCACGAGCCTCCCATCAACCTTGAAACCCCGAAGTAATCCAGCTCCCTCCACTCTTCAATATCCTACTGAAAACCTCCATCATAATCTTTGTTCTTTTATAAGTAAGAAAGATGTATATTCAAAAGGCTACTTTATGCATGAAAAACATAAAGCAAACCAAAATTTACAAAGAAAAGAAAGAAACAAAGAAGAAAAGGAAAAAAAAAAAAATTAATTGCAAAAGAGGAGAGAACAAAGGAATGAAGGGAGAGAATCAATAGATGTGAGTCCCTAAGCCCGAGACCATTCAAATAGAGATCCACTAAAAGCAGTAAGCAACTGATCTCCGGAGCTATCCAAGCCTTTAAAAGTCTGCCTATTGCGCTCCTTCCACAAATTCCACAATAAGCACAACGGAATTAAATTCCAAATGTTAGACGAATGCTTCCCCAACTAATTCCACCAACCAAAAAGCAAATCTAGAACTGTTCTTGGTTAGACCCACGAAATCCCAAAAGATTTAAAAACCAAACTCCATAACAAATGAGCCTTCTCACAATGAAGCAGTAAATGATCCACAGTCTCCCCACAACAACGACACATAATGCATTAGTCAACAAAATCAAAACCCCTAAGTCTCAAATTGTCACCGTTAAGAATCTTATTCCAAGCTACAGTCCAAACGAAGAAGGAAACACACCGAGGGGCCTTAACTTTCCAAGGACAGACAATGGATGAAGAACCTCGCAACTTATTGTAAAATGAATGGATGTTAAAATCTCCATTAGGCTTCAACTTCCATCTCATTCAGACCCCAATATCTATTGAAGGAATATTGGAGTCGAAGAGAGGAAGAAAGTCATCCCCTGTACCCAACTTCCAATCATTAAGATCTCGAAATAATTGAACATCCCAACTTCTCCTTTCCCCTGCCCCTAACCTTGTCAAAGAAGACTCAACAGAGGCCTTCCTATCAGTGGCAATACCATACAGTCTTGGGAAAGCCGGTTGGAGAGGTTAATCCCCACACCACCCGTCTTGCCAAAATCTCACTCTATTCCCCATCCCAACAACAAATTGAGTATTTTTGCTAAAATCCTCCCAACCCATACGGATACTTCTCCATAAACCACACTCATGAACACCCCCTCCCAACTTAGAAGTCCATCCCCCCTACTCTTCCCCAAACTTCGAAGCTACCACCCTCCTCTAAAGTTGAGTCTCCTCATTCCCAAACCTCCAAAGCCATTTCCCTAGTAAAGCTTTGTTAAATGTAGTTAATTTTTCTACTCCACTGTAAGTTTTCTCATGCATTGTGGAGTGCAATTTTCGAGGTATTCAGGATCCATTGGGTATTGCCAAAGACAGTTAGCTCTTTCCTCTTTGCTTGAAGAAACTGGTTTGGAAAGCATCTGTCAACCATATGGAATATGGTCCTAGCATGTTTAATGTGGTTGGTTTGGACGAAACTTAATACATGCATCTTTGAAGACAATAACCTTACATCATTTAAAAGCTCCTCTTTGGTACTTCGTTTCAGTGGGCGCGTGTTTGGGGTTTTACGAATTGTATTTCCATTTCTGAATTCTTACACTATTAGATTAAGTTTTTGAACTTGCTGTATTTTGCCTTGATCAGAATGTTCACCATCGTGAACATGACGCTCAACATTTTTGAATAAAAGTTTTATTACCTATCAAAAAAAATTTTAGTTAATTTCCTTATACCTAAACCACCATTGGCCATAGGCGTGCACACTTTATCCCATCCTACCAAATGAGTCTTGTTATCACCCTACAAAAAGTCCCTTTGCAACTTTTTGATTCTGTTAGCCACATGAGTAGGAATAGTGAAAAGCAATAGAAAATAAGTAGGAAGACTAGATAACGTACCCTTGAGCAGTGTCAATCTACCACCTTTTGACAAATACAACTTCCACCCAGCCAACTTTTGCTCAATTTTTCCCAAAATAGGATTCCAAATTGAAGTAGATTTATGAGAAGCCCCCAATGGCATGCCAAGATAAATCATAGGCAAAGTTCCAATTCTGCAACCCAAAATCTCATCCAAAGCATGCACATTATTTACCTTTCCTATTGGAACCATTTCACTCTTCTGCACTTTGACCTTGAAGCCTGTCATAGCCTGAAAACAACATCCGAACATGAAGGATTTGCTTCACATTTGCATCACAAAACAGAATAGTATCATCTACAAATAGGAGATGTGAAACACATTCTCCAACACCCTGCCTAACATCAGCCTTGAAACCACAAAGTAAGCTAGCACCCTCCACTCTCTTCAACATCCTACTAAAAACCTCCATCATGGTAGAAAACGGCACAGGAAATAGTGGGTCCCCTTGTCTCAATCCCCTAGAACTACCAAAAAAAAATTAGTTGGAGAGCCATTGATCAATACAGAAAATTGAATCGTGGATATACAAGTTTGGATCCATTTACACCACTTCTCCCCCCAAAGCCCATTCAACAAATCCAAGAGAACCTCCCAATTCACATGATCATAAACTTTCTCAATATCGAGTTTACATATGACCCCCGAAATCCCACTTCACTCGACTATCAACACATTCATTCGCAATAAGAACTGAGTCAAGGATTTGTCTTTCACCCACAAAGCTATTCTGAGATTCTAATATCAACTGATATAAAACCACTCTCAAACGATTTTTCAAAATCTTAGCCAAGATTTTATACATTTCCCACCAAATTGATAGGCCGGAAATCTCTGATATTGGAGTCATCATTTTTTTTGGAATTAAGGCAATGAAAGTAGCATTAAGAAATTTTTCAAATTTATAATGTTGATAAAACTCTTCAAAGATAGCTAAAACATCTTTGTCCACTATTCTCCAACAATGGTGATAAAAAGCCATAGAGAAACCATTCGGACCGGAGCTTTATCCCCTTCCACATCTCTAACGACCTAAGGAATCTCCTCTTTCACAAACTTCCTTTCAAGCCAACCCCTCTCCATTCCCCCAATTTGGGGAAACTCCAAACCCTCCTCGAAAGGTCTCCACCCCTCTGGCTCATGATACAAAATTTTATAAAATTGTACTACCTGAGCAGCTACCTTGGACTCCTCCTCATACATCACCCCATCCGCCTCCAAGATACTCAGATGATTATGCGTTCTATGGGAATTAGCCAACTTGTGGAAAAACTTAGTATTATTATCTTCTTCTTTGATACATAACATCCTCGATTTTGTCTCCATGATATTTCTTCCAAAGAAAGAAGATGCTCCACTTTGGACCTCACATCAAACCTTTCACATTTATCCCCATCAGAGGTTCCAATCTCTCCTTCCTTAGCATCCAAAACTTTCAAGGCCTTTTGCAATTCTTTCTTCTGACAACTAACATTACCAAACTCTCAATGGTTCCATTGAATAATATCTTCTTTCAAGGCCTTCAACTTTTTGGTAAGCCTAAAACTAGGTGTACCAGAGAAAGAATGTCGATTCCACCATGAGTGAACTTTATCTGCAAACCCATCCGTCTTTAACCACATGTTCTCAAACCTGGAAGGACTTTTCCCCCTCACCATACCCCCATTCCCAATCATGAGAAACCAATGTTTTTCAATACCAACCAATTCATCCCACATGTGACCCCTATCACTATTTTCATTGGGGCCATAGACCCTTGAGTATACCCAAATAAAACCAGCTGCCACCCCTTGCCATCGAACCAAAACTGAGAAAGTTCCCACCATATCTTCCAACTTTTCCAAAACCCTTTTATCCCACATTATTGAAAAGACCCCCTCCCCTCCCCACCGCGATAGTCTGATCCGCATTTAACACAACCCAATCCACATAAGGACAACTCCACAAGCTGCAAACCAGCTATCTATCCATACCAGCAAGCTTAGTTTCCTATAAACAAACTACATCACACTTCCACTGTCATAACAAATTTCTTACCACAAGACGTTTCTGAGGATTGGAATAATCCCACTACTAATAGTTTTTCTAGTTAGGACAAGAGTAACCATGTGATTTACCTACTTCCATTTCCATCTATATTTCATTATTTTACTCCTTTGACATGCCCTGTATAATTTTCTTATTCCATAGGCAATATATGCTGGCTCTCACTAGAATTTACAATTATATGAGGTTCTGCTGAATCTTAGGATTTTTTTTTTTTTTTTTGTCTCTAACTCTTAGATTATTTTCATCAGGCAAACATGGAATCCATAATGAGAAATAGGGAACTGACGGAGACAAGGATGATGCAGGTAAGTTGGTTGGTTTTTTCTTGCATATAACATTTCCTATGTTTTGGATCCTTTGATGTTATCACATATGTATCTTATCATGAGATTATGAGATTATTGAGTGGTGGAATTCTTTTCTGAGATTTGTAAGAATAAAATTCTTTTCCAGGCCATGCGGGAGGAGCTTGCTTCTGCAGAGCGGAGAGCAGAAGAAGAGCGTGCTGCGCATAATGCTACAAAAATGGTTTGTAGATGAATTAATTTACTAATTATTATGGATTGTTTTCTTGCAATGTGATAACCTATATCTGATGAAACAGGCTGCTATGGAAAGAGAAGTAGAATTAGAACATAGAGCTGTTGATGCATCTTCAGCCCTTGCAAGGATCCAGGTAATGTAAGCACTCATGATGCTTGTGACTGATTGCTTAACATGTTACATTTTGAAATAAATTTTGAGTAGTCATCATCATCATCATCATTATTAATTTTGGAGTTCCACAATAGTATGCATTTGTCATAAGTGGTTCATTTTACTTCCTTTTGTGATAGAAACTTAGAAGTATAGTCACCTATCAAAAAAAAAAAAAGAAACTTAGAAGTATAGTCCTGTTATTTGACCATTATCTCCATCATATTTATTCATTTACCATAATTGCTTCATATTTAGAGAATAGCGGATGAGAGGACGGCAAAGGTGGCTGAGCTTGAGCAGAAGGTGGCACTGCTTGAGGTAGATTAAAAATTTCATCTCTTTTCTTCATAATGAAGGTTTTCTCTCTATGCCTGGTAAACTGTTTTAAATATATAACCATTATATGCAATTAGGTTGAATGTGCATCATTAAATCAAGAACTGCAAGATATGGAAGCTCGTGTTCGCCGTGGACAAAAGAAGTCGCCTGAAGAAGCAAATCAAGCGATTCAGGTACTACAGCTAACTTTTCAGCCATACAGTATAGACTCCAGAGGGCTTCTTGTAATTAAGTTTTAGTTGACAAATAATTCCTGATATGTAATCATTTACAGAGATCCAACAGTTTCTCTCTTATGACTTTTATAGTCTGATAACTGACCAATAATTCCTAATTTTCAAATAAAAATGCTTGAATTACTAATATGTTTACTCCTTGTGTGTTTTTGTGGTCTTGAAGTACTAATATGTTTACTCCTTGCATGTTTTTGTGTGGTCTTGAGGTACTAATATGTGTGTGTATGCTCGCACAAATATTGTTTCACAGTGGGCACCAATTTTCTCTAACTCAACTGGTGCCTTCTTTTCTTGGGTGGAGGATGGGGTCATGGGTTCAAGACCCATTGGGTGAAGTTATATTTATATATATAAAAGAAAAACAGTGGGCCTTTCAAAAATGTAGAAGTTACTCTCTCTTTGGGATGCTATCTTTTCATTTTTGTCTTTTGGGTAATATTTTCAATGATTCATAAGGACAAAGAGATTGAAGAGGATCTGAATTATAGGGTAAGAGTACTGTGGATGAAGTGCATTAGGAATATTGTGTGATCGTAAAAAATACCTATTAAGTTAAATGAAAATTTTATAAGACTACTATAGGGCTAGCTATATAACATTACCAAGGGAATACCTAAAATAAGATTAATTGTTGTAAAAAAAGTATGTGTCAATTAAGGAGGTACCAGAGAGTATGACTTCAAATAGAATAGAATGATATAAAGAATAAATGTGACAAACTTTGATTAGTTTGCTGAGGATCCGTAGCCGACCAGAATTTTGTTGTTTCTATAAGACTAGTGCTCTAGTAAATATGGGGCCAGTAAGAAGCAACATGTTCATAAATGAGTGTTGTTTATATGAGAATGTTAAGATGGATAAGTAGAAATACAAGGAAAAATAAGATTCGACATGAGAAATTTTTTTTAAAGATAGGTTTGATCATGTGTAGAGGAGAAAAATTAATGCATGAATGAGGAATAGTGAGTTGATTGAAGTTTAGGGAATGCAAAAAGTTAGGAAGATCTAACATAAAATTAGTAAAAATTGTAAAAAAATGATTTGTCAATTGAGAAGGTAACATTGATTCTTATTTCGGATAGAATAGAATGACAGAAACAATTACATGTGGACCTTGATTAGTTTGTTAAGGATCCACAATTGACCTCAAAATTTTGGGAGTACGGCTTGGTTATTTGTTGTTGTTGGGTAATATTTTCAATGGCTGATAAATTTTAAATGTGAATATGGTTCATTCCCCATAGGAACACCTCTCCTGTTATTTTCAATGAAGCATTATGAAAATATCCAAAAGGAACACCTCTCCTGTCCAATAGTTTACTTATGAAACTATTCTGCTATTTAATTCAATAAGTTTTTCCTTTGGTGGCAGTAACAGGAATAGTTATTTATGGTAATTTGTTATAGGTATCCATCTAGTGACATTTGATTTTTAAATATCAAGATGCAGGCATGGCAGGAAGAAGTCGAACGTGCACGCCAAGGCCAGAGAGATGCTGAGAGCAAACTCTCTTCTTTGGAGGCAAGTTTCATTTGCTTTTTTCCTCACAATTCTTAACTCCGTTTAACTGACTCTTAACCTCATCTGGACTGTGGTCAGTTCCTTTTTCAACTTAGAATTCCTTTTTGCCTGATGATGTTCTTGTTTATATCTTGTAACTTTGCAGTGTAATTTTTTCTGGCCAGGTTAAGGCTTTGTTTGCTATTACTTTTTATATGTTTGTTCTCAGGCTGAAGTGCAAAAAACGAGAGTAGAAATGGCTGCAATGAAGAGAGATGCTGAGCATTATTCACGTCAGGTAACCTCTCTGATTGATCCCACTTTTTTCCTTGTAGATGATGTGAGCGGACCATGGTTTTTTATGTGTCAACTTGAATTAATTGAAGCTTGAAAAACCATGGGTGTTATAGTTCTTGTTTCTATGCACTTTAATTTGGAATTAGATGCCTCAAAATTTTGTAAGGACATATAGACTTTATAAAAGCTTGTTGGCAAGGAAAGTTTGGGTGACATCATAATGGTGCTATTTGGATGGTTGTCCCTCATTGTTTGATTTGGTGCATTTGGCGGGAGAGAAATAACTGGAGCTTTGAGGATTTTGAAAGGACAATTGCAGACATAAAACTTTTCTTCTTCAAAACTCTATTGTTGTTACTTGTAGGCAGTCATTCAATATTTTTGGTTCATGCTTTGATGGATGTTTGTAATTTGTGTGTTTGATTGTACTTGTCCCTAGTGTACATTTCCTGTATACTTGGGTGACACTTTTGATATTTTAATAAATTTTTCATTACTTATCCAAAAAAAGCTTGTTAAGTACTAGTGGTGGCTAAATGTACCCTTTATCATCTTGCTTTAGTTCTTGCGATGTTGACTTTTATGTCATGAGCCAGATGGTCTTTTCTTGCAGCTTTGACTAGGTCCTTGGAGCAACAAATATTGGTTCTGTTGTGTGTGGGAAGTCATGTCAGAATATATATATATATATATATATATGATAAACAAACCAAATTAAATCCCCAATGAAATAGGATTTTCGGGATAAGTAATAAAAAAATCATGGAGAAGTTCAAGCAACTCTATTTTTAAATCCAAGCAATCTTACTTTTGTGATTTTACTTAGTCAGGGTACCCAATAAATCTTGATTTGAATCGCTGTCTTTTCTTGGACTCAATTCTCTTTAGTTATCTGGGAGATGATACAAATAAAAAAACAAGCATGGGAGCTATAATTGTAAACCACAATCGAATCTATGGTTCTATGACACTCATGAGCTGAAAGAGACCTAAATTGTCTTTATCCATTTCTGTATATCACATGGGAGGTTTCATGATTGACAGTGTAAAAGAATGCCTGAAAAAAAATCTGTCTACATTATAAAGCATGAAATGGTATAATTGAATGGTAAAGCACAACCAGGAAGAGAATTTTTAATAAAACATCTATTCTCAAAGCTTAGACATTGTGATTGAAATTTTTGCATTAAATGGGTATTACATTTTTATAGAAAGAAAATTTTTTCATTCAGGTATGATTTTGAGTTGTATATGTACCAATTTGGCTTCTAAAATTACTGATGCTATACTGGAGCTTTGAGAAATGAGAACTTTTGTTTATGTCATTGCACTACCCTTTCACCATTTTGACTTTTGGGACATTTCTTAAGGGAGTGATTTATGTTTTCTATTATCTTTTTCCTTTTTGAAAAAAATTTAAAGTGATTTTACCATGGGTTGGAATGGGTGAGGAATTCAAATTCCATTTAGTTAATTGGAATGTTTGTTGAACTTCAATTTGTGATGGCGGATTGGGGATCGAGAACCTAATGTTGTTAATCAGGTTTTGCTGGGAAAGTGGTTGTGGTGCTTTGGGATGGAAGAAAATGTGTAGCGGAGGGTGTTAGATTTAAAGTATGGCACTTGTTGGGAGAGTTGGTGTTCTAACGAGGTTAGGGGCCATATGGTGTGTGGATTTGTGGAGGAATATTATAAGTAGATGAGACTGTTTCTTGTGTTTTATCAGATTGTTGGCAATAGTTCTAAAATTAGTCTTTGGCATGATCTATGGAATGGTGAGACTACTCTTAAGGAGAGGTATTATAATCTTTTCCTAATTGCTAGGGATAGAGATGCTAAGGTGGCAGATTTCTAGAGCATGGAAATAGTTTTTTTTGTTTTTTTTTATTTTTTTAATTGGAATCCTCTATTCATTCAAGTGGTGTGTGACTGCGAAATAGAATCTGTGGCTCAATTATTGCATGACATATATGCCACAAAGATTCATCATGGGGGGGTAGATAAATTGGGATAAGATCTGTTCAAAAAACAGGGCTTCCAAGTGAATAGCTACTACAAGGCATGGCAGAAGGAGAAAATTATTTTGCTTGGCAGAGAGCATTTTGAAAGTATGTACCGCCATGAATGTGGTGCATAACATTAGGTATATGTGACTACGGATAATCTAAGGAAGTGATGATTATCATCGTGAATTGGTGTTTTATGTGTAAAAGCCATGGAGACAATGTGGCTCAGCCTTGTTTACATTGAGTAGTGACTTGGGAATTGTGGTCTTTGATTTTCTGCTTGTTTGGTGTTTCATGGGTAATGCCTTATTTTGTGTGGACTTGTTATGTCTTAAAGGGACATTTTGCTAAGAGAAGTGGTCTGAGAAGAAATGCCTATCTCTTCGAGGGGAAAGAGCTACTCTTGATGAAGTTGGAGGTCTTATTTTTGAATACCTTCTAAAAATAAACCTTGACCTCTCATACTTTTTGTACTACGGACTCTCTAGAGTTTTTGTACGCATCGAGTTTTTGTTAGCCTTTATTGTCTTTTTCTTTTATTTTTTGCTTGGACTTTTCCTTTGTTTACTTCCTGTGTACTAGGGTTGTGTCCCTTTTGTGCTTTTTCTTTAATTGAATTTTATTACTTTTTTTTTTTTAATTGGTTGATAAAAACTGTCCTTGAACAGGAGCACATGGAACTAGAGAAGCGCTACCGTGAACTAACTGATCTGCTGGTAACTTGAGCTCAGAATTGTAGTCCCCTAATTTGGTTATTAGATGATATTACATATCCAATATTATTTTGAGTTTTTTTATGTCTAAATTTTATCTATTATTCAGTACTACAAACAAACACAGTTAGAAGCCATGGCTAGTGAAAAAGCTGCAGCAGAGTTTCAATTGGAGAAGGAATTAAAGCGTCTTCACGAAGCACAGGTATGATGCTTGCTGCTTTGCTTCTTGATTCATATTCATTTATATTACGGAGTTCAATCACTGGTTTTTTTTAATATGTTTTGGTTTCAAGGGGAGGGGGAATGGGAGATTTGAAGTATCAATCACTGTATATCTGATTATTTCAGTTGTCATTGGTTTTGCTTATGATTTTGATGTTATATTGAACAGGTAGAGGCTGATAGAAATAAAGTGTCCCGCCGGGCATCAACATCTTGGGAAGAAGACACTGAGATGAAAGCACTTGAGTATGTTGATTGTTTTGTGATCATTATTAGGCATTTATACATGCTTTCTCTGCTGCTTTTGCCTTGTCAATAGCAGAGCATATTGAGATATGTTGTCTTCATCAGTTTTAAAGTTGTCATATTAGCTTTTCCTAACCAGACCTGACTTTTTTGTGTGAAGTTTAATTGTTATCTCTGAATGTGATTAACATATGGTCATCTCTAAGTTGTTCTAGAGCTTTTACATGTCATAGATATTGATTGCTGTGGACATATCATATATTGAGGAGATGAATATTTGCACAAACCTCAAGGATTTCAAGTTTGAAGAGTAAAACCTTGAATTCTTTTCATAGGCATAATAATGCATTCTTTACAGTTTGTCCTATGAAAAAAAAAAGTATTCTTTACAGTTTGTGTATTTACCCTGTGTTCATGAGGTTTTCCCTCTTTATCAATCAAAAGTATTACTTGTCAAAAAAAAAAAAAAAAAATCTTGGAAGCATTTTAATCGTGTGAATTGGCGTTACTGATCATTGAATAATGAGCAAAGAATTGGGAGAACTTGTGGATTCCTCTTTATTAGAGTTGGTCTGGAAGCAATTTGTGAGTTGGTGGACTGATTTGTTCCAAACTGATGAGTTATTGGGTAGGCAGATAATCTGATAAAAACATAGTCGGTCATCACTTGATTGGTTGAAAGTCATAGTGGTTTAATGCTTCTTATTTACTGAATTTATTATTATTCCATGACTAAATTAAGGAAATGGAGGTCTTTCTAGGAAGCACTATGACAACTAAATTTCTTGGCAGCAATGCCATTCAACTTTACAAAGCCTTAAATTACTTCCACTTTACACATACCATGACTGCCTGACCATTCTCTTTTCTTTCTTTTTTTTCTACTTCTCTCTCTCTCTTCTTTTTGGAGTCCTGTAGTCCTAGAAATTACCACCACCCCCCCCCCCCCCCAAAAAAAAAAAAAAAGGAAAAAAAATACTCTCTTATTTAAATCACTGCATATTTATCCCAAAAAAAAAATTCACTCCTTGTTGACTTTGTAATTTCAAGTATACTTTCTCATTTTGTTCAGACTTCTCTACTTTTGCTAGCTCCAACTTTTGGTGAAAAAGTTTTTTCTTGAACTTTTCTGGTATTTTATTGATTGGCTTTGTACATATGCTAGTGTCTCTATATGAATGTGTGAGCAGCAATTTTGTCTTGATTTACAATCTTTCTATCATACTTGCAAATTTTCTTATAAAGTAATAATTACAGGCCTCTCCCCCTTTATCACCGCCACATGGTTGGGGCAAGCATACAGGTCTCTGCTCTCATATCTCACACCATTCTTGCCCTCCCTTTCTTTAGTTTTGACTCCGTTATTAACTTTTATTTTTCTTTTTTTGGGATAATTAACTGTTAAACTTACATTGTACAGTTGCAGAAGGCAGCAAAACTATTAGATACAGGAGCTGTCAGGGCCACAAGATTTCTCTGGCGGTACCCGACAGCTCGAGTTATCCTGCTTTTTTATTTGGTAAGAACAGTTCAAATTGGATTAATTTTGAAGATTACGGAAGGATTTGAATTGTTTGATAACTATGAGAAATCATCTTCAGGTATTTGTACATCTCTTCTTGATGTATCTGTTGCATCGGCTTCAGGTATGTATTTTTGGTAATTTGTGCAGGTGTTGTAAGTATGCATTCAGCCATGATACTTATTGGAATCTTAATATGTACACACACACTGTTATAAACTCAATCTCATGATGAGAGGAAAAAAAAAATGGAATCGGTGTCTTCCAGAAGTGATGCACCCTCTTGTGCCCTATATAATTTTGCTTCATATGTATGTGTGGCTTTCAAAATCAAAACTAGGGTTTACCCCACCCCATGCCTCGCTCACTGAATCCTCATGACTTGAAAGAAAGCTATATTTGTCTAAGCATTGATGTGTCTTTTGCAATGTTTAGGCACAGGCAGACAATTTTACTGCTAGAGAAGTTGCAGAATCTATGGGACTTTCAAACCCTACCTTACCATGATTGGTCAGCTGCACCAATTGGAAAGTTGGTGCAAAGGGTTTCCAAAGGCCTCATTTATTTTTGCAAGGGTGCATCTCTTCTAATTCTGGACAAGCATGGAATTGCTTGAGAATGAAGCAACGGAATACAGACATATATAAAATGAAGGTGAAATTTTTTCAGTCTATTTTTCATGTTATACAATCATTTGAGGAAATAGTTGATCCAGGAGAAACTGCAGCTAGTTGGAATTAGAACACTGGATTCGGGTGAAGGTTGACAGTTGGCTGCATCTCTTCACGGTCTTGGATCAGCATGCAATTGTTGATATGTCACTTATTACATGTTTTTGTGATTGATTTGTAATCCTTTGACGCTGAAATAATAGTCAAAGTGAAGTCACCATGTAGATTCAGATTTCTGCTCTGTGAATATGAATTTTTCCCTCCTATTCTTTTTTTCCGGGTCTTTTTTTTTTCCTTTCTCAGTCGTGATGCTATTTATAGTTTTTATATTGGGTTTGTTTCGAATTTACCCGACCAAATGATTTCACTTGTCAACGTCGGCAAGCTTTGGGCTTCAGGCCTTTTGCTTAAACCTATTTTTTTGTCTCACATTAACCAAATAAACAAATAAGGTTTAAAGTCTAAACTACACCCTTAAATTTTAAGGAGAATTTTGAATTTTGCACCTTGAAATTTTAAATTTTGAATTTTATTCCATGAAATTATATTTCGTTTGCATCGGCAATCCTTCTATTCTTATCTTTCGTTAAGGACCACATAATCACCATACATGCTTAGTTTATTCAATAAAATAATGTAACGTCATTCTTGTAGCTTAAAAGAACGGAAAATATAGACTGATGGGCTGCTGATACAAACTTAGTAGAAGGGATAAAATCCAAAGATCTCTAAATTTTAAGGGTACAGTTTGCACTTTAGCCAATGAATAAACTAGTATTTTTGAAAATAAACAAATTAACCAAGCTCATTAAGTAGACTTGTGCCATCCCACCCTTGGTTATCAGTACCTCAACTTGGATTTTAGGATCCTATATCTGCAAAACGTCCTAGATCTCACTATATCTCTACTATAGTGAAATTCGTGTGGGACCCTGATTCAGAACTTATAGGATCCTAATCCCATAGAGTGCTATAAAGGAAAAGTCAAAAAAATTTGCATATTTCGGGTCTCCGAATGAAGTCCAAAGGCCTCAAACGGATAAAAAAAAATTGTAATAAACAGATTAGCCTAGTGGCCTTAGCCTAATTTGATAAAACAAAAAAAACAAAAAACATTTATAAAAATATAAACAAAATTATAGAAGACAAAAGAGAAACTAGACTATTTAAAAAATCCAATGGTGATGCCACTGTGATAGAGACCATCAATGACAAAAGGTGTTTTCTTTTATTCTTTCTTCTTTTTCTTCTTCTTCTTCTTCTTCTTCTTCTTTTTTTAATTTTTTTAAATCCGCTAACAATGACAAGAATGTTGTTTATAAGTATCAACCGTACTTTGAGGAACTATTCGAGATAACCAAAACTTTGGTTTTGATGATTGAATGTGTTTGAGGTGTTGTTTGAAGCATTGTTATTTTTATATGTTGTTTATGTGACATTAGGTATTGACATTGGTAATTGCTTTGAGTTGTTTATGTGAGACATTATGGGTCCGTTTAGGACTCGCTTATTTTGCTGAAACTGAAAACATTTGCTGGAAGTACTGTAGACAAAGATAAAAATTAACTCAAATAGTAAAGTGTGACTTATGAATAGTACCAAAAAGAGCAGTGGGTTCCATGAATAGTAGCAAAAATAAGCTGAATAGTAAAATAAGTTGGTAAAAATAATCTTTGAGTTACTTAAAACTTGGTATTTGTGAATTGTAACTTTCGAATTTTAAACTTTGTTTATGTATTTATAATTTGGTATTTTGCATTTTATTAGTAATTTCACTAATTTATATAAAAAAATTCAATTTTTCTTTAATATATATTAGGAATTATAATTATAAGCATTTTTAATATATTTTTTTAATTGATGTTGATACCCATTTTCGCAACACATTTTATACAAGCCTAATTCAACCAAGCCTGACTTCCTTTTGGGCTTAATTAATGTATTATATTTTATTTTATTATTTTAAACATGACCCAAACCTATACAATTTATTGGGAAAATTGAGGAAGTGTAATTTGGAGGGTATGGGTCAGTTCCTTTCAGACCTTTTGCATAAGCCCAACACATGCATGCTACAAAGTGGGCAAGGGATGCTGGTTGCACCTCAAGCTCATGGAGGAGGTCTTATACTTGAAATTTCCACCCCAAAAGAGCTTTCATGCTCTAGCTAACTATGACCTAACTTTTCTGCTCTACTCTCTTTTTGCCTAAAATACATAGCTAACCCTAAGTGGCTAACCTTGTCTGCTACAACAACCAAACGCGGACTCCGAGGGCCTGCCATGTCTGGGAAACATTAGCCTATGAATTTAGGCCACTCCATTTCCCAAATTATGCAAAAAGCAAGCAAACCCTTTTACCTAACTAAAACAAATCTGACCATAACCTCTTTGATTGATACCTTGGGGTTCAAAGCCTCTTCTATTGACAAAAAACCAGTCATTTAGAGCACCCCAAACTCAATACAAAAAGCCCCAATCAGATTCAAAATGAACCAACTACATTTTCCTCACAGAGCTGAAACTTGAGACCAAAAGCCTATTTAGTTAGCTAACATCCTCATAATTCTAAAGTTTGGGGGTGGAAATATGGGTACAAGGGAACCTTCTCTCTCTTCCTCACAACCTCTCTCAATTTTCTCTTCTTGCTTACTGTGGGTCGAAATTTCGAACCTGTGTGCTTTTTCTACATTTTCTTGTAGACATTTTGATTTCTCTCTTGTTAAAGTACCATTAGCCTTTTATTTATTAAACATTTGGAATTTTGGGCTTGACTCTCACAAATAAACACTTCTAAAGAACCTAAGGGAAGATTTGGGATGTTTTCACATTTTCGGCCTTTGTCGCAAAAACGTCCCTAACAATTGGAAAGTAGGATCTTATGATCTTAGTACTGATCCTACGATCCGATTCCCAAACCCTCTCACCTATCCTGTGTAGGATTTCAATTTTGATAATCTTGATCCCACCCCACATTGAATGGCCCATATAAAAAAGGGTCCAAGACGGTTTTAGAAATTAGAATAAAATACTTAATGGTTTCTAAGTCAATTTCATAATTGAATTTTTAAATTTTTGTTCTTGGTAAAATGTGTTATTTGAATTTTCTAACGGTATTAATATTTAAATAGATATTAAATTAATATTGTGTAATTTTTATTTAAATGTTGATGATTTTATAAAATCTATTTTAACAATAAATGAGGAGGATTTTAAGAATTTCATGGAGGAATTAGTGTATAAAAACTTTAAAGATACTAATCCAATCAATTTTTATTCTCAATGCGAAAATGGTGTTAGGCTAGATAAGCTTTTTGTTATTAAAAATGATATAAGCGGAAGTGAAAACATAGATATGTCCTTTTTTTAATTTTTAATTTTTTTTATCTCTAAATATTAGGAGGACAGGGAAAGTTAGTTAACTCCTCTATGCAATATCAAATTACCTCTATTAAAATATATAGATTTGTCCCTTTTTTAATTTTTAATTTTTTATCTCTAAATATTAAATATTAAGAGGACAAGGAAAGTTAGTTAACACCTCTATGCAATCTCAAATTACCTCTATTAAAATATATATTTCAAACTACTCTTAAAAAAATTAAAGACACATTAGGAAAAAAATTACCAACAAACATATACGTATAGTTTTTTTCCCTCCTGTTTTTGATCTCTTGAACATATTTACTCTCATAGTCTCACATTTCCACTGACTTCATATTTCCAATAACAAATGATTACTTCATTTTACATGTTTCTTCATTAAGAATGAAACCATGACTTGGAGTTAAGGAGGCCGAAGTATAAACAAAAAAAAAAAAAATCATTATAAAACTCCAAATAAGCATCTATTTAGTATTAACAATTAACACTAATTTTGATGACATTCATAGTTGAAATTTGATGGAATGACCGAATAGTTTAATTCATAGATTAATTTTGATTTAAATTTTTTTAAGGGTAGGGCTTTTTTATTTTTTTTGTAAAATTGGTTGGTTGGACTATATTTTCTTTAGCTTTGCTATTTGTGAATTTTTTGTTGTGTAATTTTATTTTTGGATTTAGATCCATAATTTTTTTTTTATGACTTTTAAGAGGGACAATAATATTATTGTTAGGGGGGCAAGTGTAATTTTATTGGACCAAATTGCTAAGATCAGCACCTATATATATATATATATATATATATATATAATATTTCTTTTTAAGATTTTTTTTGGGGGGAGACTCTTTTTCTTTTGAGCGTAAGCCAATGGTTGGCATTGGTGAAAGCAAAACCCTCTTCAAGCATCTACGTGTGGTGTCTTTGGAGATCAGACACTCGCAGTTCTAAAGCAAGCGTAAATGGGCTTGTCCTTATAACGTTTGAATTAGCACAGTCCAATGTAATAGATACATTTTCTCAGATAAAGAGTCTACTTGAAAAGACCACCGATCCAAATGTTAAGCGGCGTCTTTCTTAAATGCTTTGAACTGTACAAAAAATCTGTTGCTGAAACGCTACCTGATGCAATCCATGCATTAGACTCAAAAAGTCTTTGGAGATTGCTGGGATTCTAATTAATGAAGTTAAGTCTAATGCAGACTCTTGTGAAAGGCAATTCACTGATGGATCAAATCCCGCAAATCACCATTATCTGATAGGAACTAAACACTTCTACTTGGTGATATAGTTTTGTTTTGCTTAAACCTTGTGGCTTAAGTGTTTCTTTTGTGATCCTTAACTGTACTCTGCATCTATATGTGATTAAATAAAAGATTAGAGAATAATAATTGCACGATGTTGAATCTTTTATGATTTTCTTCTAATCATAAGTCCTCTTTGACTGCTATTTTTTATTTTTTAAATTTTCAAACTCAAACCACTTAGCCTTTTGCTTTTCTGGTGCTAATATATATATATATATATATAATTTAATTGGTACAACTGAACGAGGATTTGAACCTTAATATATATAATTTAATTGGTCTCTTATGTCTAATCTATATATATATATATATATATATAAAACCGAAACTTTTAAAACTCCCACAATTTTCCACGTCATCACTATTTTCTTTTTCTTTTTCTTTTTTTTATTATTTTAGATTCTTTTTATTTTTGGTTTTATATCTTATCAAGTATTACAATAGTTTAGTTTAAATAAAACTCTATTAGATATATGTTTCAAAAGCTTGAAAATTCTATTTTCACGTCATCACTATTTTCTTTTTCTTTTTATTTTAGATTCTTTTTATTTTTGGTTTTATATCTTATCAAGTATTACAATAGTTTAGTTTAAATAAAACTCTATTACATATATGTTTTAAAAGCTTGAAAATTCTATTTCAACTAAAATTCTATAACAAAAATTTTCACAAATATAAACTTATGCCAAGGTCGAAACCCTTCATACTCACTCAAATTTTCACAAAGAAAACACACATATCAAATTGAAGCCATTGTAGGAAGCAAGTTGATTCTTCAACGAGAACAAATCCTGCAGTACAAAGGCCACCTAATCGCTTTTAGTTTTGAACTCGATTGTCTTATTAACAACAAAGTCTATAAATTGCAGTGATGGACAGCCGTCCACAAATAACATCCACGCAAGGGCTTGATGTTCTTCTTAATTATCTCATATAATTCTAGGAATTATTTTATTTATTTTTTTTTGGAATTAATATATTTAGATGGTTGGCATAGCAGACAACGTAAAAACAATTTTCTGTCATTTATGTTGCCTTCTGCATAACCCTAAATCAATGTTGAAAGGTTGTGTTTTACAACCATCTGATCTTGGTAACCAAACCCTGCACCTATGATTGTTTATGATTATTTTTGTTCATTGTTTGTAGTTTAAACCCATTAAAACTTATTGGTTGATGGTATTTCATGGTTTTTTTTCCCCTTTACTTTTACTTTCAAGGTTGCTAGGAACACAACCTAACATGTGATTTTTTTTCATTGTTTAAAGTTTAGACCCATTAAAATTTAAAACTTATTACTTTATAGGTTCATGTACTTTTTTCTTCTTCTTATTTTTCTCTTTTGAATAGTCATATATTTTGTGTTAGTTTTTGCAATATTTGAACATGTTTAGCAGGTTTCAACAACTATACCATGTATTATTCTTTTGAAGGTAATCAATTTTTCTTTTATATTTCTCTATTATAAAATCACACACATATATATATATATAGTTTTGTTTCAATAATTTATAGGATGTAAATCTTATGATTCCTTAATATTTTTTGGCCTTTTGGAAGTTTTAACATCTGACTTTTTGAGTTATATTTTTGTAATATCTAAAACTATCTGGAAAATTTCAATGATTATAACCATGAATTATTATTTTGAGTGTAACAAATTTTTCTCTTACATTTCTCTGTTGTGTAGTCACCCACACATATATATTTTTATAATTTTTAAGCTCTTAATCTTTTGATTCTTTTCAATAGTTATAGGTTTATAGTCATGAACTATTCTTTAATATTTTTCGTAAGTCATTGCACGTTCAAACAATGACTTCTTTATCAAATTGTAACA
Organism: Quercus lobata; assembly: GCF_001633185.2. Classification (NCBI taxonomy): domain Eukaryota; kingdom Viridiplantae; phylum Streptophyta; class Magnoliopsida; order Fagales; family Fagaceae; genus Quercus; species Quercus lobata. The sequence continues at coordinate 42,056,621 of NC_044905.1, read as the reverse complement.
CAAATTGAAGTTATACAAGAGCAATTCATGCAATAATGTAGTTTCTTAATCAATTTAAAATTTTATAAAATCATTTTAGTTTATCACATAAATAGGTAGGTTCCCGTGCATAGCACGGGTTGGCGACTAGTTTGATTTTATTACTAAACCTAGATTAAGAAAAAATCGTTTTTCCTAATCTAAAAGAAAGATAAAAAAAAATTTTGATTCATGGATTTGAAAGTTTGGTTATGCTTGAGGAATGTGTTAGACACATGGTTGTCAAAATTGCGATCTAGATCATAGGATCGCACGATTTTACAATCTCACCTCACCAAAACGTTTAAAATCGTACTAGAATCTTAAAAATTGTAGAATCATCTGTAGAATCATGTAGGATTGTATGGGATCTTACCGATCCTACCAAAAACATAAATTTTTGTTTTTTGTTTTTTTTTTTTTTTTTTTATGGGATAATTTTTTTGTTTTGATGAAGCTTTAAGGGTTTTCATTTTTTCATGTTGTAATGGTATGGCTTTTTATTTTATAAAATTATGTTAACCTAAGTAAATATTTTCTAATTTCTAGTTCACTTGTAATCAAAATGAAGGAATGCTTCATCATTTCTAAATGAAGAATTTGATGTTGGTTTTAGTGCCTTTTAAGCTATAATGTTATTAAATTTGTTTGATCAATATACTAATTTGTGTTCTAGTATTACTAAAATATTTTTTTATATATAATTTTATTAGTTATGCTTGTATTTGTATATTAATTGATTGATTTTTTTGAGCATGCTCTTTAATTGTTGCTGAGTGGTATAACTTGAATAGTTGAGTGTGAAATTGTTGATGTCTTTTGCAACTCTAATATACAAATATATAATTTCTACATAAATGATGAAATGGATGATAATGATTAGGAATTTAGGACGATGGTTATAAGAACCTTAGAATGAGAATAATTAAATGTTCACTTCACCTTAATATTCATCTTGCTTTTGGATTTCATATTGTAATTAGTTAGTTTCCATTCACTAACTTATTTTGGATTTCAAACTTGGAACTTAGAACTTCGAAAATATTTTCCGTATGTTTTGATAAATATTTTGGTATTGGTTGTTAATTAAACATTTATTGAACTTTTTGGATGCATTGGGTCAAAATTTAAATATATTTGTTTCGTTAGTATAAACATAGCGATATATGACATGCAAATTACATCATATGATGCAAATGTAAGTTTTTTTATGAATGAATTTATAATTTATGTGATTATTCAACATACAAAATCATTATCAATGTGTTTTTTGTTTTAAATTTGAAAATGTGTAGAACCTTACGATTTACAACCCGATCCTACGTTCTATGATCCCACCTACCTTCAACGATCCTACGTAGGATTCCTATTTTGACAACCTTGGTTAGACACCCCATGACATCTGTCACTAAATAGTCATTTGTTTTGATAAATTCTTAAGTTTTTGGTTATCGGCATATAAAATCAAGCTACTAGCTGTAGCTTTTGAGGCTTAAATATTTTTGGCTTTGAAGATTGATTTGAAAAGGCATGTGACCTTCATTAATTTTTTGCTAGCACGTTTAGAATTCATACTAGATTTCCATGATGAAAATTCAACAACATTTTGCCCGATTTGCATGACAGAAATTCGATAGCATTTCAGACTAGGTGCGTCGTGGCACACAAAATGATCCTCACCAAGCTTTTGTAGCAAAAATATAGCAAATTATTGCCTCATTTTCATAGTGAAAATTTGGTAGAGTTTTGCATTAGGTGCATCATGGTGCCAGCAGAGTTTCACGTCAGTGTGTACTCGCATGCACCATTATGTATGGTCTATGGCACATTGAAATGCACCAAAATACCATACACGTGAGTGCATATCGTACATATAGCTATACCACATGTCACTAGCTGATACAAATGGGGGCAATCACACACATTGGTCCACCATGCACCAACATGGATATGTGCCTACCACATAAGTCTTGAACACATATGCACATTCCAAGGTCAAGAGCATCTATGGTTAAGGAGGGATTACAAATTAACCACAAATGTCCATCATTCTAAGTGCATGATTTACCTTAGCGTTACAAATATATACTCCTTCCGTGCTAATTTGTTTGTCTTTTTATTCCATTTTGGGATGTTATAAAATATTGTCTTGTTTCTAAAATTAAAAACCATTAATTTACTAATGCTTAAGAGATAAATCCTTTGTAGTCTTTTCTCATTCCCTCTCCTATTATCATACATTGAGAGGAGATTTTACTCAAAGACAACCCACACACTTCTGAGTGTTTAGGGAGTTTTGGAGCTTAGCCAAATTTGGTCGGTAATGCTTGGTGGTGTAATCGGGCGGTATTGTGGGATCAGAAAAGCTATTAAAGACAAGACTCCAAGATAGCTGGAGCTTAAAGGGTACTTTGGGTAAATTAGGTTTGGAAGTCTCTTGGATTGTCCTTGTACTTCAACTTATTTACTAGTGGATCATTTCGTCTTGGAGGGTCGTGGAGATGTTTTTACACTAAGTTCTTCAGTTTTTCTCTTCGATAATACATTGTGTGTTATCTTTGGTTTGATATTCTTTTCCCTACTACCCTTTACATTATAGAATTGAACATCTATGTTCATCCATGCAATTGTTGAATGCTTCGGTTAATTAATTGGTTAATTATGTAATTCCGCTTTAATTGTGTTTAGCTTAAAATTAATCTAGCCGTAATTAAAATTTGGGGGTTTTAATTAGCTTTAGTAATTATACTAGTGAGCTTTCAATAACAATGGAAAAAAAAAAAAAAAACATTTAATTGAAGGTGGACTTGCTAAAGAAGGAGAATGTCAACTTAGTCATGATATAATTTGGTTCAAATGTAAACTTCTATTAAGCAAAGAAATTCAACTTTTGATAATACCATATTTCTTATGAAATACATGTAAAGAGAAAACACTATAATTGTCTAAAGACTAATATTTACACATTTACAAATATTAATAAAAAATCAGTGTAAAGCATGGTTCAACCACCGGTTGTAACTTAATATCATGAGTCATATAATTATGTGACATAACCTGTTTCTTTTATTATGAAAACTAGGATTCAAATCCTTTGCAAAAAAGAGAAAAAAAATTTTTACAGCTTTACATCTTCATAGCTTATTATGATCAAATTTGTGGGGCAAAATGGGTAAATACCCTTAATTTTAAAACTATGTAGCAAAATACCAATTTTTCCAAACTATTTAGCAAAATGTCCTTGTTTTTTAAACTCGATTTTAACAAAATCGAGTTACAGGTGGAACTCAACATTAGCTATGCATATTTTGTCACTTAAATTTTTTTGGAAATTTAAGTGGAACTTGACATTGTTAATGTCGAGTTATACTTAAAAATATACATAGAACTCGATTTTGAGGATATCAAGTTCTGTAAAACTCAATATTCTCAAAATTGAGTTCCAAAATAGAGACATTTTGCTAAATAGTTTGGAAAGAGGGGTATTTTGGTTCGTAGTTTTAAAATCAAGGTAGTTACTCATTTTGCTCTAAATTTGTGTTCTCAAAGGGTTCATGGTCAATTTACTTAAGAATTTACACTTGAAAAAGAGAGAAGAGAAAGGAGGAGCCCACATTTTGCAATTCGCCCAATTCGGGTGGATTTGGGGTGGATTTGGAGAGAAACAAATAATAAAATTTCTGATAGTTATATACGAGATACATGATTCAATTCCCGTCTACGTCAATAACTGATTAGTGTATTAATTTGATGATAAAGAATTATTATCAGGAGCGGACGACAGTCATAGGTTAAAACTATCTTAAAAAAAAAAAAAAAAAAAAAGTAGACCCCACATACTTCATTTCTTTTGAACCAATTTTACATTTTTGCCCATAATTTTCATCCATCTTTTATATTCATGTGGGTATAAAAGTAAAATTACATATTTCTTTTCGCTTTCCCTCTTTATTTCGAAACATACAGGAGAGAATTGTCCTATTCTCTCTCATTTCATTTCCTTTACTTATTTCTTTTCTTTTCTCTTCTCTTCTCTCGTTTGCAATTAAACAAAGGGTTAAAGCTGTACAAAACTTAAGAAGGAAGCAAAGTGACAGCAATCAATCATCAGAAAAGGCATGGTACTGAAAAACGTTCTTTACCGATGGAATCTCAATTTTAGTGACTTTGTTTGGGCAATCTTTATGCTAGAATCTAAAATGTACAGACCCACGATCTAAAGCACAGTAGCCTAATATAAAAAAATGTACAATTTTTTTAACGTTTTGCTCTTTATCTTTTGTTCATGACCTTTGCTTTTCTATTTGTAGTACTTTTGTGATGTTAGAATTTATTTAAAAAACGCTTTGACATCTCTGATTTTGATTTTGAGTGACGTGACTTCAAAATTTTATTTGAATAATAATTACCGATTATTTTATATATGTGATGATTACTTTATAGACATTTATGAAGTGTGGAAGGTTAAAATTCAATTTTCTAAGTAGGAGTATTAGAGCATTTACACTGATTTTCTTATAAAAAATATCATTTTTACGTATTAAAAATTTACTTTATCATTTTAGCATATTATTTTATAATTCATTATTTATTATATTTTTTATTTTTCAATTTTATACATTAAAATAATATATCTAATATATTAAATAATATTAAACAAATTCCAACACATTAAACTACAATCACAATCAACCTCCACAAACCACCAACGACAATGACAAATCACCACCAACGGCAAATCAACCTCCACAAACTACAACAAATTCCGGCTCAAATCACAATCACTGGATTTCCAACAAATTCCAAATCAAAAAACCTCAACAAAAAAGAAAAAGAAAAAGAAAAAAACTCAAAATCTTCAACAAACACTGCCGAACCACTACAGCCACAAACATCGCCGGCCCAAAACTCAACCAACCACCGCCACAACCACGACACCACCACTGGCCCAAAACCCCAAGCCAACTAATCAATCAGTGACCCAAAACCCACACATCAAAACCCACTACAGCCACAAACACCGCTGCCCACTACAGCCACAAACATCGCCGGCCCAAAACTCAACCAACCACCGACCCAAAATCCCAACCAAACCAATCAATCAATGACCCAAAACCCACACATCGAAACCTACTACAGCCATAAACACAACCGCCCACTACAGCCATAAACATTGCCGGCCCAAAACTCAACCAACAACAGCCACAACCACGACACCATCACCGGCCCAAAATCCCAACCCAACCGATCAATCAATGACCCAAAACCCACACATCGAAACCCATCCCAAATATCACACCCACGACCCAATTAAGAGATCTAAAGGTCGGCGGCAAGGGCTATGGAGGTCGGCGGTGAGGGCTATGGAGGTTGACGGTGAGGTGAGGTGGCGAGAGATCTTGAGCAAAGATAAGAGAGATCTTGAGCAAGGAGGATTGAGAGGGAAGAGATAAAGAGTGACGGAGAGATAAGAGAAAAAGTGATGAGAGAGGAGAGAGAAAGATGAATAAAAAAACAATAAACGGAAATGACATTTTCATCCGTACGCTCTCAAAAATGATAGCGTACTGTAGCATTTTCTATAATTTTAGCACATTTAGCATATCTAATGAGGGTCTGTTTTTGTGTTTGGTGTGTCAAATGTGCCAAATATTTGGCATTTGACACATTTGAGAGACTTGATAAGAGTGCTCTTGCTTTATAAGAATTTGTGAGGTGTGAAGAGTTAAAGATCTCACCTCACCTCAACCCACAATCAAGATCTTGATCAACTCAACGTCGATGCCCACTAGTACTCCGATCAACTCAAACCCAGAAAACACTCTGATCAACTCAAACCCATTAGCACTGGCAACCCACGATCAAGATCTCACCTCACCTCAACGTCAATGCCCACAATCAAGATCTCAACGTTGATGCCTACGATTATGATGAACACTCTGATCTCACCTCAACGTCGATGCCCACGTCGATTCCAATCGGCGATGATGATGATGATGCCAGGAGTGATTGGCGATGACGATGCAAAATGCAACCGGTGAGAGATCGACGATGACGATCGGCAATAACGGATCAAGATCAACAATTTATAAGAGAGAGGGAATCAGTGAGAGAGAGCAGAAAACAATAAATTGAAGAGAGAGGAGAGAGAAAAGAGAATAAAATATATTAATCAGTTATACCATTTTCGTTCGTACAATGGCAAATATGCAACAGCACTGTTCATATGTTGAAAATATTATGACATTTGGAACATCTGATAAAGAGGGTTTTTGGTGTTTGGTATGACAAATGTGCTAAATATTTGACATTTATTAAAGGAAATTTAGCATTTTTAACTCCAAAACCATATGCATTAGAGAATGGTAAACAACACTTTTGCAAATTTTTTTGCAATAGTATCAAAAATAAAATATTTTATCTCTACTCTCTCTCCTCTATCTCTCATCTCTCTCATTTTTTATGTGCTCTTCTCTCTCTCTCGTCTCTGCTCTCCATCTTCTCTCTCGTCTCTCTCATTTTTTTGAATGAGTTTGCTCCGGTGATGATGTTTTTTGAATGGGTTTGCTCTCTCGTCTCTGCTCTCCATCTGCTATCTCATCTTTGTTATTTTTTTGAATGGATTTGCTCCGATAACTCTGGTGATGATTTTTTTTGAATGGGTTTGCTCTGGTGGCTCTGGTGATGATGTTTTTTGAATGGGTTTGCTCTCTCGTCTCTACTCTCCATCTTCTCTCTCGTCTCTGCTCTCCATCTGCTCTCTCATCTCTCTCATTTTTTTGAATGGATTTGCTCCAATGGCTCCGTGATGATTTTTTTTGAACGGGTTTGCTTCGATGATGATGTTTTTTGAATGGGTTTGCTCTCTCGTCTCTACTCTCCATCTTCTCTCTCGTCTCTGCTCTCTCATCTCTCTCATTTTTTTGAATGGATTTGCTCCAATGGCTCCGGTGATGATTTTTTTTTAACGGGTTTGCTTCGGTGGCTCCGGTGATGATGTTTTTTGAATGGGTTTGCTCCGGTGATAATTTTTTTGAATGGATTTGCTCCGGTGATGATTTTTTTTGAATGGGTTTGCTTCGGTGGCTTTGGTGATGATATTTTTTGAATGGGTTTGCTCCGGTGATGATTTTTTTTGAATGAGTTTGCTTCGGTTTTTGATCGGTGGCCTGGGTTTCAAATCAGCGGCGTGGATCGGTGGCTTGGCCTGGGTTTTTGATCGGTGGCCCGGTTTTTGAATGGGTTTGTGTTTGTGTGTGTGGCTTGGCTTTGTTGCTGGTTTGTGTTTGTGTGTGTGGCTTTGTTGCTAGTTTGATGTTTGTGTTTGTGTTTGTGTGTGTAGGTGTGGTGATGGGTTTGGATTGGTTGATCGGTGTATCATGGGTGTGTGTTGTGTGTTGAACCGGTGCTAGAGGAGAGAGGAATAAAAATGGCGGTTGAAAAGCTCATAAAAATGAGACTAAACGGTTGGAAAGAAATAATAAATAATGGGTTAAAAAATAATATTTTAATAAAAATAGAGTTTTGGGTTGTGAAAGTATTATAAAATGGTATAATATATTGATAAAGTAGTATTTTAAAATGGTAAAATAGAACCGCATGCATATAGTGTGGATGCTTTTCTAGTAGGATTTATATACGGTGTGTATATATATATATATATATATATAAATATGAGTGGGTGTGGACTGAGATATTCCCGCTTGATCAGAGCAAGACCAAAACAAAGTGAAAAAATCCAGTACATCACCCCCAACCACGACAAATATGTCACTCCGGTAATAAATTATCGACAGACGACGGTCGCTCTCTCTCAAGTATATGTCTCTTCAATTCCGTTGATTAAAAAACAGAACACAGTAACCATCTACACTCGCCCTCACCGTACTATAAAAATTGAAATCGTAGTCGCGCGAACTCTCTATTTGAAGTTTGAAGTTTGAAGTTTGAAAGTGATGGCGGAGGCGGAGGCGGAGGCGGAGGGTTGGGTGCTGCCGCAGGCGGTGGAGCAACTGATAGAGCAAATATGCAGGGAGCAGAACCAGACGCCACCGGGGACGGAGGTGAGACAGGAGCTGGCGTTGCTCGGTGAGGAAGAGGCTGTAAATTTGCTCCGTATAATAGCGGCCTCGACCATAAAGAAAACCTTGAGTGCCTTTATTATGTACATGATCCGAAAACCCAAACAACCTCACTCTAATAATAATCATACTCCCTCGCCTCACAAAGTACCACGCGTCTCTCCGCTTCACACTCCCTCCTCTCCCTCTCCCTCTGCCCCTGCTTCACAATCACAAGGTATCGACTTCACATTACACACTCTCTCTCTCTCTCTCTCTCTCTCTCTGCGCTCTTCATTATTTGGTTTCTGTTTTCTCTAATAACTAAAAGAGCCAGCCAAGTTTTCAGCTTATTGGGGAATTTAATTTTATGAGGTAAAGGAAATACTGAGATTTTTTCTTTTCCAGGAAATCAAAATGTTTCTTGATCAAAGCTTGTCAACAGTTTTTTTTTTTTTTCTTTTCAAATAATATTTTTAAAGTTTGTTTTCTTCCACCTTGCAAGTAGCCAAGTAGTGATTGTAGCAAATAATTTTTATATTGTATATTTTCAGAATTTGTATTTTTAGATTAGCTTTTCTTTTTTGGTTGTATTTTCTAGATTGTATTTTTCCATTTCCACATGTGATTTTGTAATAAGTTAGAATTAGTTAGTTTGTTAGGTATATTTTCTTAGGCTATCTATTTCTCAAAAAAAAAAAAAAAATTTTTTTTTTTTTTTTTGGCTATCTCTTGTATTGGTCAGTGGATAGTGATCTAATTCGCATACAATCAATAATACTAGAAATTTATTTATCACTCTTTCCCTATTTTTTGACATGTATCAGCAATGGTAAAAAAAAAAAAAAAAGTTGTAAAAATTTTGACGTGACAAAAGAAAACTTAATTAACTGTATATTTTTGTGAGCGCAGATCGTCCAGTTACTCAATCGACAATTCCGGAGAGATGGTCCCAGGCCTCTTTGACTTCACCAAATGGTATTTCATTGAGCCTCCACATGTCTATTTCTTGGACGTTCTAATTTCTGTTTTTATTTGTTGGGGGTGAACTAGTTTAACATGTATAACACTGACACACACACACTGTCATATTAGTGTCCATTGCTGGAATTCTCCTTGACACTGTAAACCATACTATATGATTTTAAGGGTACCTAAGAGGAGACTCATTCTCTTCGAGTTTGGAAAATGCTGTTAGTCCCAAGTTAGCGGCCTGGGGAGAGCTTGAGTTCCGAAAGGCATTCCTAATCCTAAGTTACATCGGGGAGTAAGTTTTCCTTCCTTTTATTTATTTATTTGGCCTCCTGCATAATAAGCTCTGAATATTAAGCTGCATATTTGTTTTTTCTTTTTATATACAGAAACCAGCTCGAGCATGTTGACATATCTGCAGATGAAATTAGATCCTTAAAGCATTTAGGAATGGTAGATTTTGAGGAAAGAGTTTGGAAGGCCTTGGGACAAAAGTACACCATCAACTATGAAGACCGACGAAGGGTGAATATTATGTTCTTATTGTTGTTGACCTGTCATGGTTACTGTGTCTTGGCTAATTTCTTAATCCTTGAGAAGTCCGCTAAAGATAGAGAATCTTTAAGTTCTTTGCTGTGTTTTCTTTTTGGTGGAAAAAAGAGTTTTTGCTTATCTAAATCAGTAATGTCTGCTTGTGCATTCTTTATTCTCTTCCATTTCTATTTTCTGGGTGATTCTTGAATGCATGCCCTCTTAGTATGTCCGCACATAATTTATATGAATCTAGGACTCTTTGGTTGTGTGCTTTTTTATGTTCTAGATCAACTAATCAGGAAATTTCCAACAAAGCAGGAGAGAGAGAGAGAGAGAGAGAGAGAGAGAGAGAGAGTTTTAACCTAAGATAATTTCTAATTGTGTGATATTGTAGAGTTTGCAGAATAATTGTAAGGAGTGGTGGTAGCAAGTTGCCCTGATTTAAAATTCCTTTCTCAGTGAGAATAAACCTAAGCAATTATCCAGTTACTGTGGTTAGGGCCATCTTGCCTATTACCATTAGCATTTTGTATGCAATCTTGTCAAATGTTTCTAAACTATAATGAGGTAATTCAGCTATTGAATATATTCAATTGAATTAGGAAAAAGAAAGGAATATTATCTTCTGCAATGTGGATAAATTTAAAACTAATTTTCAATTTAACCGTTGAGAGTTATGAGAGATAAAATGCTGTACAACTATGTTTTGGTGCAGCCTCCCTTGTATCGACTCCAGCATTTGTCTAATTCACCTTTTCCTATTTTTGGTGTCTTGCAGACTCTTGATTGGGACATGAAAAAGACGCACATTTATCACTGTCATGTTTCTTTGGATGGGAAGTACAAGTTCAAGGTTTGTTGACCCCATCCTCTATATAGAGGGACATTCCCAAACACCTGCAGATGCATGTTCATGATGACATGAGTGACGTCTATTCTGAGGATAAGAGTTCTTTCAAATCTAATTAAACTCATGGAAGTGTAACTATTTTCAGGGCCCATATTTGCACAAAACAAAAACTCACCTACAAAGAGTTTTAGGAGATGAGAATGTTTTGGTTGTCAAGTTTGCTGAAGAGGTGGCAGACAGGAGACAACTGGATATTTCCTGGGATTCTTATTCCATGTACAATAAGATTGCAAGCGAAGGGATTGTTGTTGGTTTCTATCGCTATCGGTTTTTTGGTGAGCCTTTCTTTAATGCTGTTGGAGAGATGTACTTTTAAAATTTTGGTTTGTTTTTGTTTTATTGCAGTTACTTCTCATTGTTATTCCAACTGTACTATAGATCTGAAGCAGTCAAGTCAGGATGTGTCCTTGATACCTTTTCAATTTTGACTTTTTAAAAGATCTAGTGTAATTGATGTTTTCTTTATATTGATTAGTGTTTAAGGATGGAGGCAAAGAAGAAAAGAAAAAAGACCCAACTTCTTCATCTGTCAAGTGTTTTTTCATTCGTAAGGAGTCAATTGAAATGATTTATGAAGCAAGGTCTTTATTCATGCATGCACATCGATTGCCTAGTGTGGCCAATTATATGGCTAGGTATGTTGACAATCCAAAGAGTCTTTTGAGAGCCATATCTAAGAATTTTTCGTAATGATTTGAAAGTTACTTTTACTGTGAAGTCAGGTTTTCTCTTATCTTGTCCAAGACCACAAAGCTAGAAGTTGATTTAGCATCTGTTAATATCCAAAGAATTGAAGATGTACTTTGCACGGTATGATCTTAGAATTATCTTTTCAATGAAATTTCTTGTCCTCCATGAATCTGGTTAAATTCAAATTTTTTTCTTATCCATTTCTCTTCAATATGCATTTTTTCCCTTTTTCCTTTATGGGTAAACTGCAGGATCAAGAGGGTAAAGTTGTCTATGAAAAACCTGAGAAACCTCGTATACATACAGATGGAACTGGTTTCATATCTGAGGATTTAGCTTTGATTTGCGGTAATAATGTACACAGAGGAGAGCGCTCAAGGGATGAAAATATTGCGGTTTGTGATTTTGGATGTGTTTCCTTTTAAGTAGACTACAGATTAAAATAATGAATTGAAAAGTTAGTTTCTTCGAACTGATCTCAGTTTGTTATGTTTCTGTTTCTGTGAGTTAAATGATCTGAACTCATGTCATGGCCGGACTGGATGTTTTGTATTTCATTGTCTTTTTATCTTATGTATTTTTTTATAAAACAAATATTTCGTTTAATCTTCTTTGTACATAACTTATCATTTGATTAATGGTCTCTTTAATAATGTCAGACAAATCCCAGTATTGTTGAACTTGAAAGTAATCTTTTGGCAATGCAACGGCAAGAGTCTAAAGCTCAAGAACCAGTATGTTGATCAAAAACTGGTGTTTCCTTCTCTTTTTGAGCCTTTACTAGTGTGTGTGTTTATTTTGGAATTAGAATTCATTCCCATTTCAATTATTATTTGTTTTCCAGCCTTTGCTAATCCAGTTTCGTCTCTTTAACAATGGTTGTGCTGTTAAGGGAACCCTTTTGGTCAATAAAAAGGTACTTTCTTTTTCATACTCAATTGTCTATTTCCTTATCTTTGTATCGCTTTGTTTATTCAAAATTGGTATTCCCCATATTTTTTCTTATTTTATTCTCAAGCACCAAGTTAGGTAATGTGCATTGAATGAGCGTTGACTTCTTTCTTACTTGAAGAAAGATTTAATTCCAAAGGATCCAACTTTAACTGAAAACAATTATGCTCCTAACACCACAAATGCAGAAATATTGAGTCAGCATTGTTAGGGTAAATTAATTAACCCTAAACACACTTCCTGAGACTAACAAGAATGTAATTTTTTCCCCAAGCTAGCGCTGATGGATAGGGCTGCAAACGAGCCTAGCAAAGTCAAGTCTTAAAAGTTTAAGATTATTCATTTAATTTTATTTTGAACATGAGTCGAGTTTGAGCTCTTTACCAAGCTAAATTACATGTTCAAGCTTGGTTCATTTTTTTGTTGAACAACCATGACTAAAATATTTTGTTCATTAGCAAATCTATGTGAATGATTAACAACTAAATTATATTGAAATTATATAATTTGAGTTAATAAGATAGAATTATTTTTGTTATGAAAGTATAAAAATTAGGTTCATTTACTGTGTAGTGTGTACTATTAAAAATTATATATACTTTTTACTACGAAATGGGCTATTTATATCATTAATAAATGACATAAATAATTTGATATCTTATGAATGTACACAATCCAATATCGAATCTATGCGAATAACTAATAACTAAGTTATATTAAAATTATATTATTTGAGTTAATAAGGTAGAATGTTTTTTTGTTTATGAAAGTATAAAAATTAGGTTCATTTACTACAAAATGGACTATTTATATTATCGGCAAAAATAATTTGATATCTTATGAACTTATACAATCCAATATATATATATATATCTCAAACTTGATACTCATGAGCTTGTGCACGAACATAGCTTGGTTTGTTCACAACCCATTTGATTGATGACCTTATCATTGGATTTTTATTGGAACAAAATATTTTAATGGAGTGGAACATTTGACTTGGGACATTAGTGGAACATATTAGAAAATACTTTGACATGACTCTAATGTTGTTGGTTTTAGTTGAATTGTAAAATATGAAAATTATGGTTAAAAGAGAAGAAAGAGGAAGAGAAGTTAGAGAGACAGAGAAAAGAGAGAAAGGTTAGCACATATTTATTTTACTGCGATATGGCAAGATTACTAGAATACCCCTCGCTAATGTGTAATAACAACCACCTAATGGAAAAATAACAACAGTAACTCTAACAGTTATAACCATGTATCAACTATGTGCCTCACTTATGATGATATCTAATTTTAGATTACTTTGATTAAATATTATTTTTGGCTGCTATAGTGCTAGTGGAAATCACCTCTGACTTCTGTTTAATACTCGCATGATGAAAAGTTCTTATAATTCAGTATCATTCAACCTCCGACTTGCAGCTTTGTGTCTAATAATTATGTAAAATTTAGCAAATTATACTCTGATGTTAGTGTAATACATTATGCTCCTCACTTCAGTGTAAAGAATTCTGGTTTTGGCTTTCATATCTAATATGTTCTGGTTATTAAATGTCCTAAATGACTGCAATGATTGGCTGGTGATGCTCTTTGTTATTTATTTATTTTTTTCTGACTGGTTTTTGATCTAGTTTCCTTTTTCTGCTTCTAATATTGCATACTTTGTTCATTTTCTATATTCAAATTTTGTAGCTTCCTCCTAGAACAATTCAAGTTCGACCTTCAATGATTAAAGTTGAGACAGATCCAAAACTTTCAAATATCAGAACGGTGAATTCATTGGAGATAGTGGGAACAAGGTTTTCATCATTTGACACTTCTATACTATTTTGAAGTTTTATGCTCTCTGTAGTTAATGTGTACTTGTTAATAAGTCATCACTTATATCTGATTTTTCAAAATGGCCTTTGTTTGAAACCATCAAATGTGCTCCGGGTTCAAATGGGGAATAGGAAAATCATGTATAAGGGAGATTTAATTTCTGATAGTCTATCCCGATATTTATTGGTGAATTGTCTATGGTGTTGTAAGTTTACCTAGCAGGCTTGATGAAAAGTCAAGCTTTGCCTGGCAACAATATGAATCCATTTTTAAGTTTTCTTATAAAAAGAAAATAAAGTGAACAAATCAATTTAGAAGATCTTAAAAGTTCAAGAGAATCTTATTCATAGAAAGGTATTAAACCCCCTCGTAAAAAAGAAAAAGAAAAAAAGAGAAAGCTATTAAACCCTACACTAATTCTGGCCAAATGCAAAAACGTGTGGAATTTGTGTCCATCTTTATCTGTGGTAGTGAGATGGAACTTCCCTTGAGTTCCAAAAAATCTTTACAGGTCAAAAAAAGTTTTAAGGATAAACCTTGGAAGTTGACATGACACGGAACACTACAACATTTCTTGAAAAATTAGGAGTCAACACAATAGGGATATGAAAATTAATTAATTAATATTTTTTTGGGTATATATTATAAATTTTTGGGCATAAGTAATTTTATTTTAGGTTTTAAAAATAAATAACAACAATAAAATGTTTGAAAACATATCTAAATTAATTTAAAGGCAATAGTAGATTGATTAATAAAATAATGCTATTAAATAAAAAATGCTAGTAAATATTCTTCATAATTTCATATTTTGTACATTATATCATTATCAATTAATTAATAATAACAAAAAAAAAAAAAAAAACCTCATAAACCATAGCTCAATAAAAAAAAAAAAAACCTAATCAAAATCACTACTCAGTATATTTATTCGAAAGATTGAAAGAGAAACAAAAAATAAAACAGAAAAAAGAAAAGAAAAAAAGAAATGAAAAGACAGAAGATGCGAATAGAGACAGAGTGCAAAGAGGGATGGAGAGACTAACTGTGGTTGATGCAATCAGGATGGCTCTCCGATCTAAGCTTGGCAGTGGCAGGCATAGCCATAGGAGAGCAAGAGTGATGAAGCCATGGAAGCTTAATTTGCTATTACTTTACAAATTCGCCTATTCAAGAATTATTTTATGGGGTTCACGTGTGAAGTCCAATTGAAGTGAAGGTCTTTTTTTTTTTTTTTTAGAAACAAAGGTACTGGGGTTTTGATGGTCTAAGTACCAGTCTTTTACGGTTAAAAGAGTTTTTAATTTGGGTTTTTTAATTTAATTTTATTAGTTATGATAAATTTTGTATGCAGGGTCAAATCTGTAATTTCTACAATTCCTGCAAATTAAGGATATTTTGGTAATTTAGTTGAGTCTAGAATCTTCTAGGGTATTTTAAGTATCTTAGGTTTATTTTCTTTTGGATCCAAGTTAAATATTTATTAGGTTTGCTTTACTAGTCAAACTAGTAATCCTAATCATTCTCAAAAAAAAAAAAAAGAAAAAAAAAAAAAAAACTAGTAATCCTAATACTATAGGAATCCTAATACTACTAGTACAAGTAAGAGTTATTGTTCTGTGTATTCAAAAGGGAGAATGTTGATTGATAAAAATTGAGTGTTTTAAGCAATAGGCAAATTGTCCCTCGTTGATTCTTTCTCCTTATCTCCTCTTTCTAAAGTTACTGTTCACATGTATTGTTTATACAGCTACTGAACAGCTTGTATTTCTCTCTAATTCTTCTTCTTTCCTAATCCTAAACCCACCATAACTATACAGACAAATCCCTAATTTTTCCTACATCAATTTGGATATCACAGCTAAATCCTACTTAAATCCTAACACGAGTTCTTTGCTAAAGTCTTATTCTGCAAACCTTCTGCCACTAAAAAAAATTTATCATCTAGGATCATGTCGATGCTTGAAGAAATATACTCTATGACAGAAACTTTGAAAAGGCTGGGAGATTTTATTTTTGTTAAATTCCTAATGGAATAGCAACACAGGAAGAACTTTATGGTTTAGACCAAAGTTCCTTGAATGATGATCTCGAAGAAGTAGATACCTCTCTTCTTTCAGTTATTAGGCATATTCGTGCTGCACCCAAGCCAGAGGAGGATTGGAAGCCTACTTTAATATTTAGGACCATAGTGTGTTGTGGGACTGAAGCTCAAATGATTATTATTGATGGTGGCAGTGATACAAATATTGTTTTCGCAGCTACTGTTGAGAGGTTGAAGCTACCAATGGAATTGCATCCGAGACCATACAGGGTAGCATGATTGAGATTTTATCATGGTGAAAAGAACAATACACATAAATTTGTGTTCAATAATGCACAAATTGTGTTAAAGCCCATGAATGCAGAACAACTAGAACAACTAAAGCAAAAACAAGAGGCCAAGCCTAAGGAAGATATCAGTGCTCTTGCAATGTTAATCACAAAGGAGCAAGACAAACATAAAATTGATCATGGAAAAATCAAGGTGAAGGAAGATTTTGATGTTACCATCATAGATAAATTCAATAAGGATTTCAAGTTGGATGTTCCTTTAGTTATTGATTTCATCATTTCAAATGAATTTAATGATACGATCTTTTTGTTCCTGATGTGTCCAAAGGTGATTGAAGAGTAGGTGCAAGTTTCAAGTTTGAAGTTTCTTATACTTCAAGACTTTAAAACTCGAGGTCCAGTTTCTTCCAACCAGAGGAGAATGGTGAAGCCATGGAACATTAATTTGCTAGTAGCCTCACCTATTCAAGAATTATTTTATGGGGTCTAGCGTGTGAAGTCCAATTGAAGTGAAGATCATGAGGTTTTTATGGTCTAAGTACGATTCTTTTAGGGATAAAACAGTTTTTAATTTGGGTTTTTATTTTATTAGTTATGGTCAATTTTATATTCAGGGGCAAATTCGTAATTTTTGCAATTACTGCGAATTAAGGGTGTTTTGGTAATTTAGTTGAGTTTAGAATCTTCTAGGGTATTCTAAATATCTTAGGTTTATTTTCTTTGGGTCCAAGTTAAGTATTTATTAGGTTTCTGTTTTAACTTTTAACCTTAAAAGACTTATACTTAGACCATCAAAATTCCATGACGTTCAGTTCAATTGGACTTCACATGTGGACCCCATAAAATAATTCTTGAATAGGTGAATTTGCAAAGTAATAGCATATTAATCTTCCATGGCTTCATCATTTTCCTCTGGTTGGAAGAAACTCGACCTTGAGTTTTTAAGTGTTGAAGTATAAGGTCCTTCAAACTTGAAATTTGCACCAACTCTTCAATCACCTATGGAAGCATCAAGAACAAAGAATCTTTCTTTCCCATCGTATCATTAAATTCATTTGGAATGATGAAATCAATAACCAATGGAATATCCAATTTGAAATCCTTCTATTACATTTTTTCTGTTAACCCTATTCATTATCATGTGATCAGTTGTCTTAAATGAAGTTTTATTTCAAACTTTGAGGTCTAGAGGAAACTTACCAAAAACTAAGGTTTCAATAAAACTATATGAAACTATAAGATTTTATTAAAACATTTTTAGTAACTTTAAGGTTTAAATAAAACATTTTGAAAATTTGAGGTTTAAATTAAACACACCCAAAATTCTAAGGTTTAAAAAGTAACGTGTTGTGAATGTGTCATGACCTTCTCCGTGCTGTGTTCCAATCAAAGAATTGTTTTCTCTTTCCGGAAATGTGCTAGACACGGACATACACGTATTGGCGCGGTAAACGGCACATTTTATCGCTTGTCTGTGCTACAGAGGTATAAACTCTGTTGGCTCTATACCATGAGGCAGTGAAAGAAGATACACAGCCCTACAGATCTATTACATTTCCTGTTTTCCTGAAAAGTAAGATCCTTATGACCTTAAATTCTGCTGAAAATAGCAAATACCTAGTGACAACCTTTTAACTGATGATAACAAAACCTGCTCTCCTCCTGCATTGTCATATCACATGTTTCTCTTTTCGATAGTAGAATTCCAAAACCGATAATTCTTAAGGGACACAATCAATTGCTATGATTTGTAGAACACATATATTTGATGATTCATGTGTTGGACACTTGAGGACATGGCACCCAAGTCCCCCTATATTTGAACTTATTTTGAGACTAGTTATGAATTCACCTACAAAATGCCTGTAATTCTACAGGTATTAGGCATTCTTGTCAAGAAACTTGTACAAAGTTATTATTTTTCTATAACTTACAATCTTTGGCTATTTTCTAGGTAACAAACACTTAAGTCATGATTTGGTAATTGCATTGCCTGGTACTACATGTCTCTGTCAAAAAATTGATACTCCCGTTCATATATGCAACTCATGGTCATGGGCTAGTCCTCATTGTGGCGAAGTGGTCATGCGAATGTAAAATATTCATTGAGAAACTGCAGCCTATGTTGGTGTGCAGAAATGCTAGTAGTGATGGCCAAGATTGTGATTTCTAGGCTAATTCATGCAAAAAGTTCCCTACTTAAATTTGACTTACCATTTCTTTTATTGTTAAAAAAAAAAGTTCTTCTTTGGTGTGGTTGAGAATGTGACAGACTCATCATCCACTATATTGGTAAGTAGTGAGCTTATAATTGACATAATATCTCATCATATGATATTGTGACCACTGGTTTGCTTGTATTGCTGTTTGATGATATAAATTTCTCCTGAAAGAGAAACTTAGATACAATGAAAGTGCTGCTTTTCTGTTTTTAGTTTCTATCGTTTAAGTGGTCTAATTTTCAGTTCTACTCTGCCAGCAATCAGCCAAAGAAAGCGTATCTATCGAGAAATTTGATTGCACTTTTAAGCTATGGAGGTGTCCCAAAAGAATATTTCATGGATATACTTTCAAATGCTTTAAGTGATGCTCATGGAGTTTTCTCCAATAAGGGTGCTGCACTAAGAGGTAGTCTTCCTGTTAAAGGTTATAGCTTATGAGTAGCCATAATTTATCTTCTTTTTAAAAAATAGAATTTCTGGCCTTATTGGAAGCAAAATCTTACATTTTGATTAGAATTCTGGAATTAATTTTAACATTTTTATTCGCTTTTTATTAAATCTTGCTAAAAATAAATCTCATGCCAATACTTTTCTCTTCCATTTACTTGTAGTCCTTGAGTGATCTCCCCTTCAATTCTTTTTTGTTTATGCAGTTTCTTTTAACCATGGGGAGATGGATGATTTTAGTGTGGCAAGAATGATTTTATCCGGGATTCCTCTTGATGAATCATATTTGCAACATCGACTCTCTATACTGATGAAGGAGGAAAAGAAGAGCCTTAAAGGAGGAAAGCTGCATGTACCTGAATGTTACTATTTAATGGGGACTGTTGATCCCACTGGGCTACTTGAAAGTGATGAAGTTTGTGTTATTCTGTACGTATACTTGCTAGACGTTTTCCAGTTTCGTATATATTCAAAAACCATTCTGAGCGTTTATGAAAAAAAAAGCTATATTTACTAGTTAAAAAAAATCAATTAGCTATATTTCTTGATATTTTTAAATGTCTACTTTGTTATACTTACATCTGATTTTTAAACTTCACCACTAAGGCAACAACAACCAAAATTTACCATTAATAATAGAAATTACAACTACACGTAAACTTTCACAAAAAACTAACCCAAAGTTCCAATACATCAAAGGTGCCCTTACACTATCTCAGTAGGCAAAGCATAGTCTATACCTCTCTCACAAGACAGTTTTGCTTCTTAAATCTTACACACACATCAAATCTACACCACCACTCCTTTTACAAGGAGTGACAGACCTCCTTACTTTTTTTCTTTTCAATGTGGGGCTATCACTTTTAATATAATTAGTGACCTCCCTATGATTCTTCTTGCCGATGTGGGATTCTAAAACTAATGAGGAATTCTCTAACCTTCTCCTACATGTGCTGGACTCAACTTTATTATTATTATTATTAGAGAAAAGTTAACGGATGTCCTAAGAACATTGGTTTAAGAAATATGTTTAGAAACTTTTTATTGGAAAAGAAAAAAACAATTAATTTTTTTTTGACGGCTTTTTATATTTCCCATGAAAGTGGTGTCAAAAATTTCCTAAAATGGTTTATTAACAATTGCCCTAAGGGCACCCGTTAAAAGGACTCTTATTACTATTATTATTATTATGTGCAAATGAAACATTTTTTTGCATTTGAGTTAGGATAGTCTTGCATCTGTTCTTTTTTATAGGTTGCTACCTTAAGTTTAACTTTATACATATCTTTTAAATGATGTTTTGATTAGGCATGATTTCTTTAAGTTGAAAATTTAAATGCATTATAAAAAGGTCTAAAATGAATTTGAAAATATCAGTACAGTTGCAATTGTATAAGAACTGTAAGATTTTTTCAAAGCATCACAAGATAAATTACAATAATTTTGTATTCTATTGATAAAAGGTTTTAGAGATTGTCTATATCTTGATCATACTGTTATGTGGTATGCTACTGATACCTTACTCTTTTTCTTACTCAAAAGTATTGTAGTATCGAATATCAATAAGCTTTTTTGTTATATGTTGGGTTAATGACTTATTAATCAGACTTTGATTTGTGAAGATTTACACGAGTGGATACATTTTCTATTTTCTTAATTATCATATGTTAATCTTTTCTTTTATAATCAATGCTTGACAACTTTAGTGGCAATTAATTAGGCTCTTTTTGTACTTATTTAATTTTTTTTTCTTTGAACGATATATGTAGTGATTATGGACAAATTTCGGGGAAGGTATTAGTGTACCGGAATCCTGGTTTGCACTTTGGCGACATTCATGTTTTAAAGGCCACCTATGTGAAGGCCTTAGAATCTTTCATTGGAAATGCAAAATTTGCCATATTCTTCCCTTGTAAAGGTCCACGGTCCTTGGGGGACGAAATAGCAGGGGGTGATTTTGATGGTGACATGTATTGGGTCTCAAGAAACCCTCAGGTTGGTATTTACATTTACTTTAGTTTAAGAGCATTTTTTTTTTCTTTTTATCTGAAAATTTCACTCCCTTGATAGTTGGCATAATCTCAGTTCTAAACGCTTGTCCTACACTCTTTTCAGTATATTAGTATAATGGTATCTATGGTTGCTTTACTTATCTTTCAGTAATTTGCATTGAACATATGCATAGGGATTTGTCTTTTTCAGTGAACCTCATTCAATGCCAACGTTTGGGTCTGAACTTGTTAAATGCTACTCTTAAGTAGTGGTTTCAGCTTGATATAGCACTCCTTAATTCTTCCTTTGTTTCTCTTAGGTACCTGTTTGCATCTCACTCAATGATTTTCAATTGGTTCTTGAAAAAAATCTCATTAGACTGCGAATCACATATGCAGCGGATTAAGCAGATTATATCAACAAGTTACATAATTTCCAATCAAATAATTCAACTTAGTTATTAAACCACAGTAACCAATCACCAAATGAAAACAAGAATAATCAAAGTAGTAAATAGCACATAGATTTTGGTGATAAAGTGGAAAACCTCTGAAAAACCTCTTTAATGTAAAAACCACTACTGGGATCTAATCCTGTTAGAAAGTCCATTATAAAAGAAATAGTTAAAAATAGTCTACTCTCAAAACCCTTGAATCTAGACTCTATTGTAACCTTACAAAATGCCTTGTTTGCCTTCTAACTACAGTAGCCCATTCTTCCATATGGATCTTCTCCAATAACATCTCGTCCACACCAAACAGAACTACGACACTCTTAAAAAATCCGTAGAAGATTTGCAGCAGTGAACTCACTAGAATCAAACTCTGAGGTTACAAAGAAGTCTCTTATTTACGCACTTTGGAATTGCAAGGTGAGTGGGTACACATGATATTTCGGTTGGCTTAAGAGAGGAGGCTTCAAGATTTGAATCTATTAGCTCTGGTATGGCAGCCTTCCATTGGTCGATAAGTCGTGCATAGGGCTGGAAAACCCAGCCCACCTGGCCTGCCTGGACTGACATGGTGACCTGTGGTTGTCTCCGAGTGCATAGGCAGTCAAGTGGTGGGTCTTGGTTCTTGGGAACTCAGTTTTCAGTTTGAGTCTTGGGTTCCTGGATTCCTGGACCCGGCAAAACTGACCTAACCAATCCCTTGTCTCTCTCTCTGAGTCAGACTGTGGGAGTTCCTTACTGACAGACAAACTGTTCATCTTAAATGCCATTGGAGTTATAGTAGTTGAGCTCGAGATCTGGCATCTCTCAACCTGTCGAGGTCAAGATCTGGCCACCAAAGTCTGGATCTGACCATGATGGTCAAGATCCTCGTCATCTGTTGTTGTTTCCCTTGTCTAGATATCCAATTAATAACCCGACAACTCCGTCTGTGAAACCCAATAGCTTAATCAACTGATAACCCGCTGGTGCTTGGTTGGCATCAGTTGACCTTCTCTCCAACCCGCTGCCATTGGGTTGAGTGATGGTTTCAGGGAAAACCTGAGCCCTTCTGACCTGTGAACATCCATAGTCATGCAACATGTGATTTATATAGATGCACAAGATAAGGGTAAACTTTTGCAAGAATCCCTCTTCTAGCAGAACCTGGATTATGTTTCTACTGTCTGCACAATCTCCATCAAGCGAAATTCGAGCAAGTATCTTGCAAATTTTTTGTCTTCTTTAAGGTTTTGGTCGTGTATATTTGATTTTTTTCTTAAGCAAAATTCTCAGCTTCAAATTTCTTCAGCAGTCTTTGTAGCTTCTTGAAACGATTTCAAGCTAACTTAATCACATCAATTGCAAACACTTTTAATTTTAGTTTTATATCAAGAAATTAACTTACATCTAAAACCTAGCAATTACATCTCAAACTTTTCATGGAAGCATTATTTGCTTACGTTGTGTGTTCATTACTCTGTCTCTTAGCCAATATTTACCATGCAATTACTTTGTAACTTGTGAATATGTTGTTTATTGACAGCTCAACTGTAAAACATTGGCTTGCCAACATTGTTGTCTTCAAAGTTTTTGACTTTAAGCATGAACAGTATAAAACAAGTAAATTCTGACTTTTGATGTCAACTATGTTGAATATTTTTACTTTTGACATCAATAGCATGTCCTGGGCTATCTGACGAAATAAAAGTTTACTTATCAAATCTTCATTAATTAACACGGTAAGAACATGATCTTTGATCTTATATAATATTTAAGTCTCCTTAACTGAAGATCATGGATCTTGTGAGCATATCATTTTGCACCAAATTGACATCTCAGTTTTGGTATCAATTTTAGAATTTAAGATACATATTTATATTGGTTGATAGGTCTAATTTCAGGCTGTCTGGTGAAACTGAAAAATTGTTACTTTCAACAATTATTCAAGTGTCGAAATCTTTAAGGAAAAAAAATGATACTGATATACACTGAATCATTTATGCGTTGAGTAAATAAAAAAATGGTAAATGATTGTTGGTTAGGTAAAGGTTAATATCTTGAAAAGAATGCTAAGATTTTGCCAAATCAACACCAAACGTTCAAGCTTCTGTTTAGTACCTATTTCAATTTATAATTGACATTATTTAGATTCTTTCTACATTGACCATTTATTATTGAAATTACTTCAGCTATTGGAACATTTTAAAGTGAGTGAACCTTGGACACCATCTTATTCAGTGCATAAAGTGCCCAATAATGCTATCCCCCTTAAAAAGCCAACCGATTTTTCATCCATGGAACTTGAACAAGAGCTTTTTAAACTATTCCTGTCAACCAGGTTTCAGCCAAGGTATGTATTCTGCCTTGTACCTTTTATTTTTGTTTCAAATGTGAAGGTTTATGCAGATGTCATTAAGCTTTACTATCTTGTGGCTACTATGTACCCCATATTTATTGATTATCATCCTAAATTCTACTTTTTTATTTTGTAATGAACAAGTATAGGTTGCGGAAAAATACTGTTTGAAACTTTTTTTAATTTTTAAATTGATTACTCTTTTGAAGTTTCAACTTACTGTTGGATCTCTAAAAACTGCTGGGGTCAATTTTTAATGCTAAACATAAATCAGATAGAAGTCATATTGTAATGCCCCCAACCCAACCAAGAGGCTATACATGTGGCAACTGCCGTGCACTTTTAAAGGTTTCACTTAACAAGTGTGCAAGGCCTTCAAAAAGAGCATAACTAACCTCAAATAATCAGTAAGTAAAATCAAATCCAACTTCCATCGATAATTTAAATGCCAGTCTCCAAAACATCAATGAAAATAAAGTCCAATCATTTGGAATTTGGTTCTAGGGTGCTTAATGTGGATTGTGTGGTTGGAACGTAATCGTTGATCTTTCGAGGACAAGGAGAAGACGTTGGATGAGTTAAAGGTTTTAAGCCAATGCAGTCTTTTGGAGTAGTCTCGTTGTTGGGGTTTTACTGATTGTTCTTCTCTCTCTGAGTTTATGTCTTCCCTCAGCTTAGTTTCCTGATTTCTCTCGTTTTGTTGTGCTGTGTGTTTCTTTTTTTTTCTTGTTGTTCATCATCATGAACATCTTGTACTGTTCTCTTTTTTTTTTTTATCATTAATATTAATTTTCTGTTTACCTATAAAAAAGAAGAAAATAAAGTCCAATCTCAAGTGCATAAAATACTAATGACAAGAAAATTCTAAGAACCAAAATCCATTCTTATTTCAAAATATTCCTATACTCCTCTCAGGAGCACACCCCAGTGGAAGCCCCATCGCTTGCTATTCCTTAAGATCCGAATCTGAAAGGGGGAAAAGGGGGGGAGTGAGTTTGACAACTCAATAAATAACCAAGTCCTAACAAGCTGGATCAACCTTTCTGGAAATCAACCTTTGTATAACCTTGTTAAGAACTCCAGCAGATGAACCACACTACAGATATGACATTTGGATCCAATGAAATTAACACCGGACTCTAAATAAATATAATAATCAACCATCTAGGAGATTCAATCCTAACCCTTTTAATGCTTCATAGTAATACCCATTGAAAACTCATACCGTTTCACAATTGGCTAGTTACCCTACGCAAAATTCTAAAATTTCAGATATTTCTATATGGGTTTAAGATTTAGAGAAGAAAAAGGTTTCCTAGGGTTCTAACCTCAATAGAGTCATCAAGCTTTCTCTCCTTGAGTATCTTGAATAGTTTCCTCTCTTAGATTGTCTTTGTCTATATATACTAGGGTTACAACCTTATTCTCTAAAAGCCCCCTTAAAATATTAAATATATGATATTGGCCCCTTAGAAAGATTTACTAATTTATTAATTCTTAACAAGCGTGCAAGGCCTTCAAAAAGAGCATAAATATATAGTATTGGCCCCATAAATATGTTCTTTTCTTTCTATGATCAAGTTGAATGGTTTCCCATGGAGCATGGGCACTTCATTTGGGGTGCCATACCCATGGTTCCTAGGTAAGGGTAATAAGGGTTAATTTTTCAAAGATCACTGAGTTGCCGTGTTGTATCCGTACTTGTACCCGTGCTTCCTAGATGGTTTCCTCATTACCTCAAAAAAAAAAAAAAAAAAAAAAGTGGTGGTAGTGGATAATCTGTCTTATTAGAGAACTGAGACCATGGTTCCTAGCATGGTGTTTTCTTGGAGTTGTTTCTTATGTAAAAAATATGGTATGCTGATATAAACTTTCCTTAATATGAGGTCATGATGCTTATATTCAAATTACTTTCTTCTGTTTACAGTTATGCTGTAGGTGTGGCAGCAGATAGCTGGTTGGCACTGATGGATCGGCTTCTTATTCTGGGAGATGATTGTACTGAAGAGAAAGTTCGTGTGAAAGCAAACATACTAAAATTAATTGATATATATTATGATGCTTTAGATGCACCCAAAAAGGGTGGACAAAAGGTTAGTTTTATATATTTTTTAAACATTTGATAGATATTCAAGGAGTCGTGACTATGCACCTGTTGCAATGTAGGTCTGTATGAATTTAGGCTGAATATCTAGTGATTGCCACTATTCATATCATGACCTTCTCAGGCTGAAGTTTTCAGAACTAACCACCTGGTTACGTCTCCTTTTTGTAAACTTCAAAGATTGTTTTTTACAGTAGATTGCATTGAGGCCATGTGGCAAATAGCACAGATGAGAATTATTTTCCTTAGATTCATCCATTTAAATAAAAGTGGACCAACAAGGACTTTAAACTTGTGAACCAGGATGTTCAGAAT
This sequence comes from Quercus lobata, assembly GCF_001633185.2. NCBI lineage: Eukaryota > Viridiplantae > Streptophyta > Magnoliopsida > Fagales > Fagaceae > Quercus > Quercus lobata. The sequence continues at coordinate 42,030,456 of NC_044905.1, read as the reverse complement.
ATGTCAATTGATCCAAGTAGTTTTGATTAACAAACTAGTAATTGAAGGTTTTTCCTTTGAAGTGATGCATATGTTGGATTGGACTTCAGTCTTTAGATTTTTTACATCAGAATTAAGTGTCAAAAGGATTAATTTTTGCAACCACTTGGGAATTCTATTGCACCTCATTTATTCTTCTAATTGATCTGGGATTCCAAAATCAACAGAGAAGTCTCTAAACTTCTGGTATTGTTTTGTAAGGATAGTTGGCTTCTTTGATTTGCTTGATTTGTGCCAATTTACAAAAAACCAATGTGGTGATTATGGCCATATCTTCTACTTAAGTAATAGCATTTTTGACTTAGAGTTATAGAATGCTGGCTTGTGCACACTCTGCCAGAGTAAATCCCCTGCTTGTCTAATGTGTCTTGAATTTTGAGGTCCAATGATGCCTGGAAAGAAAACTTTGTGTGAATATCGATGAATATGGGCAAAATTGAAGGCAACAATCTCATCAATAGGTGTTTGGTGGTTTAATGTGATGAAGGACACTTGAACATTGACAAAATCTGGAAGGGCTTTGTTGTTGTTTTATGATAGGATATTGTTGGGAGCCCTTAGTGGTTTTTAGAATTCTGTGTAAGTAGATACCCACGCCCACATTTATGTCTAGCTATTTTGTATTCTTGATTCTTGATCTCCCAAGTTGCCTTGTAGTGACTGATTCTATCTAGAAATTTGTAATTATTGTTGTTATTATTTGCAGATTGAAGTTCCAAGAGAATTGAAGGCTGAATTGTTTCCACATTACATGGAGAGGGATAATTCTTTCAATTCAACATCAATTTTGGGTTTAATTTATGATACGGTTAATAAATATCAAACAGAAGATCAGTCCATGAAAGGTGAGGATTCTTTTTTACAATTGCAGTCTTTTTTCCAATTAATTTTTCCCCATGGCAGCCCCTAGACTGTTTAATGAATAAGAAAGAAAAGATATGGTAAATCTAATGTTTTAAAGGACAGAAGATGGACTTCAGTGGCAAATTTTCTTCTTCAAATTATGTTCTGCAATATTCTAATTAAAATGATAAAATTGTATAGTTAGAAGTTTTGAACATCATATGGTGCTTAAACTCATGAAATTATTGAATTGGCTTTTGAAAGAAGTTAGTTTCTTTCTTATCTTGTGCTATTCAGAGAGCATCATGTAACAAGAATTGTTATATGTTTTCTTTGCACCATTCAGAAGTTCGGAAACTTCCATGTTTTGATGTTGAAGTCCCTGAAGCCTGCATGGAAAAATGGAAGGAACACTATGAGCAGTATAGGCAGGACATGACCGCAGCCTTGCAGAATGGTTGTGAGGGGAAAAACGAGGCTGCTGATGAAGTCATAAAGAAGTATAAGATGGTGATGCTTTAGCTTATGCTTCTTAAATTCTAGAGTATTCACTCCAATGAAAAGTAATCTCCAGGTTGAAGAAACCCCTTTCCTTTTTATTGCTTTGCTGACTACTCATTTCATTGTAGATATTGTATGGTGCTACAGATTTTGAAGAGCGTAAAAGGGGGATAGATGAGGTCTACAACGAGGCTCTTGCAATATATCACGTCACTTATGATTATGCTAATCACCGAAGAGATGCCAAATATTGTTTCTTTGTTTGGAGGATTGCAAGTTCAGCCCTCCTAAACTTATATGCCAAGAAACAAGATGAAAGGTCCTTTGTCTGTCTCAGATCTGTTTTACGGGAGATATTTAATTAGTTGACGGAATATTGTACAGTTCATCGTAGTTCATCATAAAGAAAATAACGTCTTTGAGTGTAACATATTATTTAAAAGAGGTAGAGACTAGAGAACATATGTATAGTATATTTTTTGGTACCTCGCCTAAAGAAAACTAGAATTGGTTAAAATTGTTTAGGTTCCACGTAGTGGAAATGACAAATGTATTATAAGTACATAATATGTTATATCTAGCTCCTCAAACTATCAAAGTATGTCTTCTCCCGTGTGAGTGTTGCCATTTTCTTTGTGTAGTCTGAAGACACTATATCGGTAAAAATCGTATTCATACCGTAGTTAATGTTTGTTCTTGCTTGGTGAGAGTGTAATTAAGTGTGTGTGTTTAACAGTTGTTTCTTAAAAAAGAAAAATGTTTGTTCCTGATAACATAACCATCTGTAAATCTCTTAATGAAGTCAAAATTTCTGGGTGCAAAAGCACCAAGACATTTAATGCTAGATTGAACTTCAACTTGTTCTCAACCCTCTAACCAAATTTGAACAATTCTGACTTTTTCGAATTTCATCGGTTGGGAGGTTTCCAAACGCACGTTAACTGGGCCCGAGGTGTTTGAACTATGACTATGAGATGTCCCAAAATGTCTTCTTTCTAAAATCAGAAGCCACATGTTTACAAACATTCATATTAGTTATTATTTCCTTAATTTTAGGTACTTTTAATGTTGTTTAGTTAAATTAGGGCATTGTAGATTTCAAAGGTAATTTAGTTTTCAAATTAATAACATTCAGACTATCTATTTCTTTTTATGGTGGATTCTAAAAAATTATTATCTTGTGGATTCAAAGAACCACTTGTGGATTCGAGATTCATTATTAGAAACTAATCTTTTAGTTTTTATTTCATTTAAGAAAGTATCATGTGTGCTTTCTTCAGGCTTCCGTGACATCAATTGGTATTAGAGCTTGACTTATTTTGGTTTGATGGCTAACTTATGAGATGGTAGCAATTCTAATTACAGAAAACTTAGGCTGCTTTTGTTTCGGCAGTAAATAGTTTCCGGAAAATATTTTACACCACTGGGTGTGTTTGGATTTTCTCGGAAAATTCAATCAAATGGAAAATGATTTCCGTTGACTGTAAATCATGCGTTAAAACCCTGTAAAATATTTTACACTTTTATTTTCCCTACAATTGATTTCCATTCCAGGAAAATAGAAGAGAGAGAGAAATAGCAAAACCAACGAGAGCTTCGATCACCACTTCCAAGCACCAAGATCGATCCACCCAAAACCGATCTCGTTCTTGACCCAAAGCTAACCTGCGCCACCGTTCTCTCCATCATTCTCGACCGTCGATCTATCTCACTTTCCCTCGACTATCGGATTTGATGAATTTTTTTTTTTTGGTTTTTGTTTCTCAATCTCGACCGTCGATCTATTGAGAAAATTTGGTATTATATATTTGTTTGGAAGCTGAGAAAATGTGAGTAACAAGTAAAAAATGTGTTTTCTATAGTATTTTCAAGAATACAATCAAACACCAGAAAATATTTTTTAAAGCATTTTTTGAAATGCAACCAAACATTTGAAAATACTTTCATTTCCCGAAAATATTTTCACCCGAAAAATATTTTACATTGAAACAAACGCAGCCTTAGCAAGTATTACGTGGTGTACAACAAGCATTTACAAATATCTTTGTTAGGATGGTGCCATTTAAGCTTGGAGACAATAGGGATAATTGCTACGGAGATGTAACTTACGGACAACCTATTGGTAAGAAAATTTTACAAGACCTTATAAAAGAATTGCTTTCTTGATTAGACTGCTTGATCTAGATGATTTATTTGACTATGAGAATATTTTTTATGATAGAAAAGTTAAACTTCTTTGTGTAAACTTAGTGAGTATGCCTTATGTTGGTGGGAACAAATATAGTCTGATAGAGTCCGACAAGGTAAAGAAAAAATTCATTCATGGCCAAGGATGAAAAGGATGCTTGTTATTAAATTTTATCCTTTGGATTGTGATGAACTTTTGTCATATACAAAACATGATTATTATTGGCCAAGAATTTCATACTTGAATTATTTTGAAAAGTCATATATTCCACCATTAAGGGGAAGAATTACATGTTGAAAAAAAAAAACTTTTTTTGAAGATTATGTAGAAGTCAAAGAAGAAAATATAGAGATTTATGAGGAAATAATGAAGGCCTTATATTGAAGAAGAACCTCTAATCAAGATTGTGGAGGAGATTAATGAAGACCCTATTATAGAGAAAGACTTTGAAGTCAAGATGGCAGAGACCATTAAGGAAGAAATTGAAGAGGAAGTTTTCAAGGAACTCAATAAAATCAAATCATTGCCTATTTTTATTTGGTAAAAAGAAATTCAAGTTGATTTGTTTATTTCATTGATGACTTGCAAGTATAGAAAGAAGATCAATGGGTTCAAGTATTCCAAATATTTATTTGCTAGGAATGGAAGATTTTAGATCTCAAAGATGAACTCGAGGACGAGTTTGTTTCAAGTGAAAGGGTTTGATGTAGGACGAAATCTCCAAATTAATTTTTAAGAGAGCAGCATGTGTTGTTTCTTTAAACTTCTATGACATCAATACCCTTACTTTATTTTAAGGAGCATTTAAAAATTTGGTTTTGTAAATAGGACCAACAATTTATTTAATTGTAGTTTTGAAAATTTATACTTTTTATTTTTACAAGAGACAAGGTAATAAACAACGTTTTCTTAAAAAGTTGAGTTTTCGAAATAAGACTAGCAATTTGGAATGGAAGGAGTAATTAATTAAAAAGAAAAAAAAAAAAAAAGATCCAAGGAGAAACAAGTTGTGGGTGGGCACCTAAATATATCAAGTTTTAGTTTCTTAGTAAAAAATCTTATAACTCAACTAGTTGGTGTTTCTTGATATGTCCATGGTATCTAACCAAAGTATAAAAAATAAATAAATAAAAAAGTTCGTTCTTTTTTTATTTTATTTATTTAGTCATGGTGTCGGCATTTGATAAAGTTTTTTAGTGTGTTGTGCAATGATCCTAGGATGGATTGTGTCTTTTTGCGTGTCTTTTAGCTCTGAGGTGTTTAGTGTGTTGTATAAAGAAAGTTTTCGGTTACATAATTACATTGGGGATGATTGGACCAAAAAAAAGAAAAAAAACTGGTAGAGATAGCGTGTTGAGCTGAGCTGAAACCGCGTATTCAGTCGGTGGGTCTGTGTGCGTCCAAACTATATATTAAAGACAAGTCCAAGAATCACATGCAATTAATTAATTTATCTAAGCGGTGGGGTATCTTCTTTCGTGATAAGGTAAAATTAACTTTTGAATAAAATTTTCGTCCATTCATTTCTCTGGATCTTGAAATAAAAATTAAAATATAATCATCATAGATTCATAGCGGGGTGGGGGTTACTTTAATAATTCTCGTTTTGTTTGTTGTTTTCTTAATCCAGTAAATTTAAGCTTACTGGCGTGAGTGATTGTGCAAAGTGGACCCTCAAACTGAAATATAAAAGGAGTATTGACATTAGATATAAAAAGAGGAAAGTGTCTCGATCTCCATAGTGATTAGAGAATATCCTCCATGTTATTCTTTTAATATTCCTAACAGATCCTCTTCAACACAACAGTACGTACACTTGTATTTGTAACCAAACCCACGCACTCATAACCCCTTCTTCTTCTAAAATTTACAGATCTACTTTTCATACTTCGCCGGATGTCTATCATTCAAACAAGTAAACGGGTTGCCAATTTCTCTATTTTAATTGGTCAGACAAAGGTAGAAATTAAAGTAGAAACTAAACTTTTTTTTTTTTTTTTTTTTTTTGAGAAGCAAGTAGAAACTAAACTAGTAGTAGTAGTACATGCATGTTCACAAACTCAATACAAAATAAATATACTTTCTCAATTTCTCTACCAAATCTATATCTATATAAATCTAAAAACTGAAGCGTAGCATTTAATGTTACTACACTCAAGTTGAGCCACATTAGCAGCGATGTCATTATCATTCTTTTTCTTGAATTTTTCCTACAATTCAAAAACTATTTTCCTAAAATTAAAAATACTAATAAAAAGAAAATAATTCTCAACCGTATCTCTTTCATGGTTACAATTTTAGACAGCAACTCTTTGTGTTCCACAGTTACAGTTTCAACCGGCAACCCTTTGTGTTTAATGGTTACAATCTCAAACGACAACCCTTTAGCTTCCTAACGCCAAATTTTGGCTTTCTAACTCCTTCATCTCTTTCTCTCCTCACACTATATTAATACTGAAAAGCTGGATGATTCAGTTTAGGTTTCTCTAAATCTCTATTGCTCTTGACCTCTATTCTTGTGACTGCCCTGTATAAATAGTTCAATGTAAGGAGTAGATTAATAGTATTGTTCTTTTCTTTTCCTTTTTTTTTTTTTAAAAAAAAATAATTTTGTTACTACCTCTTTTCTGTTGTGGGTCATATATGGGTTTTTATGTATTTAGGTTGAGTATTTGTATTGATAGATGTTTGTTGCAATAATGTTGCCAAAGCCACTTTAATATTGGTCTTGATCTTTTATTATCCATATCCATACCATAGTGTTCTCTTTCTTGATCGTGACCACCACCACTACCATTTGTTTATATCTATTTAATGATTGGATTCAGTTTTCTCTAATTGTTTAGAGAGAGAAGTTATATCATGTTTCCGATGCATGTTACTTCTCTCTCACAACACCCCATTGTGAGAGAGAAGTAACATGCACCAGAAACATGATAGAGTTTTTCTTTTAGAGGGGCTTTTGATATCTTAAATATCCAACCCATACACTACTCTTCAAAAATATTAGTGACTTATCGTGTATTAGAGTAAGTTGCCTAAGTTCTTAACATGTCTTTTTTACACCAAAATCATAGTTTATCAGAACCTGGCCTAATTTCATCTTTTCTTTTGTCTGAGATCATACTAGTCTATCAATATATATTAAAATTAAAACTTGGGGAAAAATAGAATAATAAGTCTAAGAACATAATATTTCTTATTATATTTTCATTATTGTTGAGAAAATTTATACTAATATAATCTGTTGTGATAGGTGTGTAATGATAAATTCAAGTAATCACTTGTTTTTGTCACAAAAAAAAAAAAATCTAAAAATGCAAGGACAAAGTTTAGCAACAAAATTGGTTGTAGTTTAATGCTACAAACTCATTCAATAAAATAAATATTATTATATATTTTGAAAATCTAACCGTTGAATTACATATTCTTTACTATCTTAATACACATGTCAAATTTTGTGTCAATCGGATATATTCTGCATAGTTTTAAATTACAAAAACTTACAATTTAAAAAATTTATTGATAATATAACTATGATATTTAATTTTCTTGAAATTTTGCAAGTATAATAAAATATAAAAAGAAGATGTAATTCAATAGTGTATTTATCAAAATTTACCTCTAATAAAAAAAATATTGAGTAAGATCATAGTACAAGACTACAACTAATTTGGTAGCTCAACTAATCCCTTGTCTCGTCGGTGTTTCCAAACAAACAGTAAGTAATCAAACTTTTTTTGATAAACTTTACAGTAAGTAATCAAACTTTACATAAGTAAACTCTGTTAATAAAATTATCACTTTCTGAACATGATTGTCTCTCCTTTTTCAAATTGAAAACGACACACCTGTGACACCTCTTTGACTTGTTTGATGATCGATCATTACAATAACAATATGACATCTTTTTTATTTTTTATTTATTTATTTTGGATTGGATAATATGGCATCTTAAAAGAAAAGAAAAGAAAAGAAGGGAAGAAGCAAAGTCTTGCTGTGTGTCTTTGATTTCTAAAGCAGAGGTACAGAGTTTTATAACTAGTAACATTTATATATATTAAGCTCTGCCTATTGCCTGTTGTGTATCACAGAGGAGACACAGAGTGTTAGAGTTAGCTTTGGTGGTGTAGACTGTAGTATTGGCTTTTTCAAGTTTGAACTGAGATAACTGAAAAAAAAATAAAAATGGAGAGCACGTTTAAGGAGATAAGGGACGGCCAGTCGGTGCTGGACCTGGACCCCAAATCTACCGTTGGTGGCGGCGTCGAGGATGTGTACGGTGAGGATCGCGCTACAGAGGACAAGCTTGTTACTCCCTGGACTTTCTCTGTTGCCAGGTCTCTCTTACATCATGATTCATTCCTCTTTTTCTTGGTTTTAGTTTAGTTTAGTGTTTACTTTTCTTATTTACAACAAAAATGAAAAAGATCATATTCATTTCTATTTGATTGTTGGTTATTGATTAAGATCATGTAGTTTGTCAAAGTATAGTGAACTTCATTTTCTTGTACTGGTTTTGTTGTTGAATCTGCTTTAGTACATACTGACGCTTATTCTTTTGTCTTCGTCTTCTTCTTTTTTGTTTTGTTTTTGTATTTTTTGTTTTGTTTTTGATATGATTTGTAGTGTAGTTTTTTGGTCTTTTAGAATCTGAAAGTTCCTGAATACTTAAAATGAAGGTTTCGTTTTTGTGATCACATGTTTATTACACTTCTATTTTTTTTCTTTTGCATCCTATTGATCTTATGCTACCAGAATCGTGTTATTAACCTTCAAAAAAAAAAAAAAAAAATTTGTGAGTTTCCTGTCATTTTCTTAAAGATTATGGTGCATTCTGATCTGGGTTCAGTTCAGAAACTGCGGCCCCACTTGGTTGATGTCAAAAAATAATTTACGTGGATCAAACATATAAATTAATGAATGTAAATATAAATGAAGTTCAGAAGACAAAAATGCTACTCTGAGATAACAGGGGACTCTGTTTGATCGCTTTTCAGAACTATACTATAATCTCTGACATGTAACTTTTTGAATTCTGAACTAAATTTTGTGGGGTGTGTGTGGTTGTGGTGCAGTGGGTATTCTTTGCTTAGGGATCCCCAGTACAACAAAGGACTTGCTTTCACTGAGAAAGAGAGGGATGCTCATTACTTGCGTGGTCTTCTGCCTCCAATAATTTTGTCTCAACAACTTCAGGTTGTATTAGTGATATTGGCTTATAGCATCGTTTTATCTGATTCATTGTTCTCTTAGTTTGAATTTTCGCTGACCCTTTTTTGTATTTTACTAATCCCAGGAGAAGAAATTGATGCAGAACATCCGACAATATCAAGTCCCGCTGCAAAAATACATGTCATTGATGGATCTTCAGGTAGGACTTAGGAGTTTCACTGTCATTGAATTTAGTTTTGATGATGATTGTTGTACATTGTTTGCATATGGTCACCACGTGCAGACAAATTGTTTGATAATATTTTGAATAGTATTGAAAATGATTGTCTTGTGCATAATGACATTTGGACTGATTGGGTATTTTCAAGTTTGGGATCATCTTGAGATGTTGAGACATTGTAGGACTATGGTTTGTTTAATTATGATGCCTTAACATGTTTGTTGTTTCTTTATTTCCTTCATCTTTCTATTGTTGGTATAATTAAACCCCTTTCTTTAATGAGGCTTTGTTGGAATGCATGTTTGTGTGCTTAGAATTCTGTGGAAAGACAAATGGACTTAATTTATCCTTGTGTGATGAATGAAGTCCTATTGAAATTTTGAAAGAGGGTTAATACATATATTTTTTTTAATTTTTTATTTTTTTACAGGAGAGGAATGAAAGGTTGTTCTACAAGCTTCTCATTGATAATGTTGAGGAATTGCTCCCAGTTGTCTATACTCCAACTGTGGGTGAGGCTTGCCAGAAGTATGGGAGCATCTTCAAGCGCCCTCAGGGTCTTTACATAAGTTTGAAAGAAAAGTATGAATTTCTGTTTCTGCTGTAACTATGTGCAACTTAGAGCTACTTTAGTCATAATATGAAGGAGTGCTTGAATTTTGCAGGGGCAAGATTCTTGAGGTGTTGAAGAACTGGCCTGAGAGGACTATTCAAGCAATTGTTGTGACGGATGGTGAGCGAATTTTGGGACTTGGGGATCTTGGCTGTCAGGTAGTTATGTTGTCAATCATCGTTTTTAAATTCTAAACTTATTAAACAGGGTTCTATGTAAATTATTGTGCTGTAAAAGTGAACTAGCCTTCACATGATGGTGTTGGATATGTTTTAGGGGATGGGGATTCCTGTGGGAAAATTGTCTTTGTATACAGCACTCGGAGGTGTTCGTCCTTCTGCAGTAAGTTTATTCAAATACAACTTGTGGTTCTTGCTTCGTTTTACTACATTGTAAATTGTTGGTCATATGATGTACTTTGTTTTAAACCTTGGGGAGCATTTCTAAATGCCAAGCAAAACCAAGTTCAAAATAAAAGCCTTGGTTGTAATCACATAATATCCCTTATTCTGATCAAGAATTGTATGGACTGTCTTCTTGTAGTGTTTGCCTATAACAATTGATGTGGGGACAAACAATGAACAGTTGTTGAAAGATGAGTTCTACATTGGGCTTAGACAGAGGAGGGCAACTGGGAAGGTTTCATAGTTTACATTTGCACCTTGCTCCAATTTTGGTTCATAAATTTTCACAAGTGATAGTATAATATACATTCCCTAAGGTGATTTTGACAATTCTTTTCAGGAATATTATGAACTTCTGCATGAGTTCATGTCCGCTGTCAAGCAGAATTATGGTGAAAAAGTTTTGATACAGGTTGTGCATGAGTTAGATTACATCCTTGATTGATAAAATTTCTGTAGTTCAAAATATTCATCCAATTCTGATGTTGTCTAGTTCATCTAAATTGGTTTGCAGTTTGAAGATTTTGCAAATCACAACGCTTTTGAGCTGCTTGCAGAATACCGCACAACTCATCTTGTTTTCAATGACGATATACAGGTTTGAAGTAGCATTAATGGTGAAGCTTGCACTTAAAAGGATTTTATGTTGTTCTTGATTTCGTTGTCTCCTTTTGTTTCAGGGGACCGCAGCTGTTGTTCTTGCTGGGGTAGTTGCAGCGCTGAAGTTGGTTGGTGGTGCACTGGCTGAGCAAAAATTCTTGTTCCTTGGTGCTGGGGAAGTAAGACTCTTCTTTGGGCTATTTCCATCCCGACTTCATATTGGTTTTTCCTCCTTATATGTGTGTATGTGTGTGTGTGCGTGTGCGCGCATGCACGCTCCAATCCCCATAATCCTGCACTATTAGTCAAGTTACTTATTTAGCTTCTGTTGTTTAATGATTGCAGGCTGGAACTGGTATAGCTGAGCTTATAGCTCTTGAGATTTCGAAGCAGGTAGTAACTTGTTATTGGTATTTGAATGCCCATCTTTGGTTTATTAACAGAGTTGCACTCTCTCGTAATTCTTAAACATGATGAATGGTGGTATTATATTTTTTGATAGTTTTCATTTGCCTGTTGTAGACAAAGGCTCCTTTAGAAGAGACACGCAAGAAGATCTGGCTTGTTGACTCTAAGGTAGTAAGCTTGATCAAAATTTCTTTCGTAACATATATATTAGCCATTAGATATCCTTTTTATTTTTCTTTCAAAGATTTCCCCTCTCTACTATTAAGGAGAACCAGTATTCTTTCAGGGATTGATTGTTAGTTCTCGTAAGGATTCACTTCAAAACTTCAAGAAGCCTTGGGCTCATGAACATGAACCTGTTAAGGATCTCTTAGATGCTGTCAAGGTGTGAAAAGATGTCATTGTTTGAGTTCGAGTAAGTAATCTTCATGTGTATCTTGGTCCCTTACTATGTTCTCTTACTTCCTCAGGCAATTAAACCAACAGTTTTGATTGGATCATCCGGGGTAGGAAAAACATTTACAAAGGAGGTGGTTGAGGCCCTTGCCTCTTGCAATGATGTACATACTCTCTCTCAGAATCCTGTTTATATTTTCAAACTATATTTCCATAAAGAAAAAGCTAAGCCCAATTCAATAAATGACATGCAGAAACCTATCATTATGGCTCTCTCCAACCCTACTTCACAGTCTGAGTGTACTGCAGAAGAAGCTTATACATGGAGTAAGGTAAAATTTTACACAGCTAAATGTGCCATAACTTGGTTGAGGACTTCACCATACAAAGGATGATTGATTACTCAACAATTGCAAAGTACAGTTGACTCTATTTTATGTTTGTCGCTTTTGTTTTCAAATTGAAGGGTCGTGCAATTTTTGCTAGTGGAAGTCCATTTGATCCTGTTGAATATGATGGGAAGACTTATGTGGCTGGCCAGGTAATGCAATTTTCTTCATTAGTATTTCTCTTCAAAATTGGTTGGATATCAACGACTGAGGTGTGTGATTTCCTTGTCATTTCAGTCCAACAATGCTTACATTTTCCCTGGATTTGGTTTGGGTTTGATAATCTCTGGAGCTATCCGTGTGCACGATGAAATGCTTCTAGCAGCTTGTAAGTAGGCAACATAAGGATGACAATCCATAAAATGTCTTTTCTACTATCTTTAAAAGTTGGCATTATCTGGAATATAAACAGGTTCCTGATGTAAAATGGCCCATTTAAATAAGATTAAAAAAAAAAAAAAAAAAACTTTAATCTTCCTTTTCTTGTTGTCACTATCCTCTTGTTATGAGGAACAAGTCCCACTTCAAAAATTATGCTGTTAGCTCTTGTTTAACAATAATTTTAGACTTAAACACAAAACATATGATTTTTTTTTAAAAATCTTGTTTAACTGGCGAAGGGTTAATTGACTTTTTGTTGTTCTCCAACAACAGCGGAAGCCTTGGCTTCACAAGTAACAAAGGAGAACTTTGATAACGGGTTGATATACCCACGATTCTCTACTATCAGAAAAATTTCAGCTCATATAGCTGCTAATGTAGCTGCCAAGGCATACGAACTGGGTAAGTAAATTTTTGTTGTAGGTATCCTTGCACAAATTCTCACTACTAAACTCTGAAACCATTAATTTTTGTTTTTGATTTCTTCTTATCATGCTTTTGTAGGTGTCGCTACACGTCTTCCTCGTCCTAAGGATCTTGTGAAATATGCAGAGAGTTGCATGTACACACCAGTCTACCGAAATTATCGTTGAGCGGTTGATGGACATACTCCAATCGTTTAGTGTTGTACTATCACTATTCACTATGTTGTCGGAGTCTTGCTGTCAAGCTGTATGACGCATATGGTGTGTTTTGAAGTAGCTTTAAGCAAAAATAACTTATGAATATGACTATAATAACTCTGGCATGTTATATGACCCATATAACGTATAGATAATCATAAAATGAAGATGCTTGTACCCTACAACCTTGTTGATTTGATTTGATTTGAAATCTCTTCATTCCAGCAATGTGGCTAGAGCAATTTTTTGCATCATCCATGGTCGCCTTTTCAACAAAAAATCATTCTCTACTAATGAAATCAAGGTTGCGTTCATTTTGACATAAAATGTTTTTAAAGGAAAATTATTTTGAGGGAAATACAATTTATTTTTTGGTTTTGGTTGCAATTCTAAAAATATTTTGAAAAACATTTTTATGTCAAAAATGTTTTTTTACACAAACATTTTCAGAAAAACAAATTATTTTCTAGTGTTTGGCTGCATTATTGAAAACGCAGCAAAAAAATAGGTTTAGGCATTTGACTCTTAATTACAATATAGAAGATTGAATGGTATCTTTTTTTATTTTTGTTAGGGCTTAGCAAATAATCTCTATTGAACCACAGAAGAGAGCAAAGCAACTAGTGTTAGAAGTATGTGGTGAGCATTAGTATTGGTAGAGCCAAATTGCTAAAATGCTAAATTTATCAACCAAATATGATAAAATGCTCCTACATCAGTGGAGGCAAAGCCAAATTTTTTGGCTGTTGAGCTATAGTGCACAACTATATTTACATGTGCACTGAAGCTCAGATGCTAAAAAAAACAAATTTATTAAAAAAAAAAAATTATTTTATTGTGTTGGTGGTGGTGGTGGTTGTTGTTTATTGTAGTGGATATATTATTTTATTATTTTTTTTATATTATTTTATTGTGTTAAACGCTAAAATAAAATCATTGATATTGGGTATTTTGTAAAGTGAGGTGGTAAAAGAGATAAAATAGCTTTTTGTGATGCCAAATTGTTAAATTTTTTGCTCCACCAATGTTGATAAATGAATAAATCTACCATATTCCAATAGCTTAAATTTTTGGGACAATTAGAAATTTAATACGATTTCAGAGTAGGAGGTCCTAAATTCGATCCCTATCTCCTCCACTCTACCTCCAATTGAAATTCTCACGAGTTTCGGTCCACACGTAAGGGGAGAGTGTTAGAAGTATATAATTAAATGATTAAATTTACCATATCTCAATAGCTTAAACTTTTTGGATAGTAAGTAATTTAACAACTACCCATCTATCAATAGAAAAAAAAAAAAAAAAAAAAAAAAAACTGCATGGAAGGAGATAGGTTAGGTCACTCATTACAAGAAGCAGGACAATATGACTTAGAATTAGTGAATATGAAATTACTACAATGTGTTTAATTGGTTCATTACTTAATTGAGAAGGCGTCAACCTATGGAATATATATATATATATATATATATATATATATATATATATATATATATATTCTCTCTATTCTTATATTGAAATTTTTTTTAAAAAAAAAAACATTTTTTTTTTCATAATGTAGTAAAAAATTGAAAATGAGAGAATCATATTATAGATCTATAATAATGATCAAGAGATGTAGAACCTATGGATAATGTAGGGTTGTATGGATGTGTTTATTTGTTTACTGTCTTGCATGCTTTAGGAATGCTCATTAACGGATTCCTTATTAGAACTAAGTTATAGAACATAAGAGTAGAGGTTGGCCACGGGTGGAATTTGGTGGTTAATACCTTCTCAAGACGTCCCCTAATTTCGAATCTAGTATTTTGTGTGAAAGGGGTCAAAAAGTCAGTTCCTAAACCAAAACTAACGACCCTTGATCCTCTGCTTTTGACCCACCCGGTTAAGACGTACTTCTTAGGGAACACCTTATATAGGACGGTAAGTCTACAAAGATGACCTAGGCATGATGTGAAAGAAAATCTGAAAAATGGCAATTAAAGCCCCTCAAACCTTTTTTTCCCAACATGTTTATGAAACATGTTTGTAAACTAGCATCTTGATTCTTTTAGACTGCTTATCAAACTTGAGCTTCTAAGGCTCGAGTTCCATCACTAGAGAAAGAAAAGAGTTGGCCAAAAACAAACCCAATCTCAGAGCCCCAACACCACAACAATCATTGCTGCTCGCCGTTGCTCTAGTGCTGAGATCAAAATCCTCAAAAATGGTCCGCACTCCAGTACCGTGGGGTTGTGTTTTGATTGGTATTGTGGGATTGTGTTTTGATTTGGGTTTGGAGAAATGAGTATTTTCTGATTTTTGAGTTTGGGTGTTCACTGCTGTTAGGTATACATTACTATTCCATCATAAAGTAACAATGACTGATAAAATCTTCCCAACCCATGTGAATTGCTTAGAGAAATATAAATATGTAGAAACCAAGTCCAACAATATCTATAATATGTTGCTAACTGGTTATACTTGGTTTGATAGAACTTTTTACTGGGTACTTAGGGAGGCTAGATCTCCTGTTGTGTTTTCTTGCTTTGGAAATTTTTCCATAATAATAATTCTAACATTTAGAAAGAATCTTATCAAACACTTGGTAACAAGTCTCACCACACTCAAGTAGAATACACGTGAATTCTCAATAAAAGAGAAGTTTTATTGATACTTATAACATTACATTTTGCTAGACACACCACACACCACTCTTGCTTCTTATTTCACTCGCTTTCTTATACTTATTGGAGACTCATGCAAATGATGAGAATAACCATATATACAACACAAAGGAGACAAATGCTTTAAGAAGAAATCACAGGCCTATACTCTTACGCCTTCAAAACATATTTTGTGGCAAAATTTAAGTTTGAGGTTTTTTGTATACGCTCCGATCAGTATGAGTATCATTATACCGTTGGCTCAAGTAAGTCTGACATAAGATTGGCTGAAACCTGGAAAAACAGAGAAATGCATAGAAATAGAAAAGTTAGAGTTTGAAACGCACTGTTTAATATTTCCAAGTTCATGCACATGACTACTTTTATGACTGCCACCTAATTATCCAAATACATTTAGGGTGATTTAGATCTTCAATATCCTTGAAAAATAGTGAATGTGTAAGGCATTAACTTACTTGGGAGGATTATTTTCTGACTTGCAGGTTGGCAAGCACTCAACAAGACAATCATGACTAGGTTCAACGAAATATGCCATCTGCCACAGGGAAAAGGAAATAAGATATTCATGAACCATTATAAATTTCAAAATTTGTACATGAAAGTAATAGACAAAATGTTTTGTAAATTAAGCAAAATTAAAATAAAAACACTAAATGAATTACACCAAATATACAAAATGTAGTTGTCATGAAAAATTAGGGGGAAGGCTACTTGCCAACCCCGTCCTAGACTCCGCAAAAACGGGAGCATCAATGAAAGCCCTATGCATTAGTACAATCCTTTAAACATCATGCAAATTAAACAAGAATAGGATCCAAATTAAAGTTCCTCACTCAGCTAACAAATTTCATTTACTGTACAACTCCATTCTAAGCCACCAAAGACATTTCAAATGGTCTTCAAAATAGAAAGAAGCTAAAAGATTTGTTTGTCTTTTTATTTGCACTTGCAATTGCTAGGGGAGGAGAAATCTAATCCATGATTTGTGAGCTACAAATAACATAATAGAAACAAGAAAGATTAAAGCACGAACATATAAGAACACAAGATTTATGTCACTTACCCAAAATTAGGTCTACATGAATATGTCTACGTGTGGTTGCGTTTAGGGATAGGAAGATGTGGATTTTGGGTTTAGAATTGTCAAAGAGAAGGTTTTCGGGTTGTGTTAGGAATAAAAAAGTGGTCTGATGAGTTATATCTTAGGTCTTACTTAGAATATCCAAGTTCTTGATAAGTTGCTATTCTAGCAGGATATTTAACCAAAATAGCAACTGTAAGCTTATCCAAAGTTTCTCACATGTTAGAATATCTGACGTCCACATGGTTGTTGCAGTTTTAGTTTTTATTTTTTTATTATGATGTCTTACAAAAGAAGTTACAAGGATCATAAGTATATAAACCATCCATTCGGTTATCACCAGGCTATATATAAATATTTTAAATTTCAAGTTATTGTGTTTTATAATTATGGTCCAAAAGAAGAGTTTATAAATTGAATAGTAAATAACATCCAATTAGCATAAATTTGACATGCATATTAAAGCTGAGTTTGGATTGCATTGAAGACAATCCACGTCTGTGTTTGGCATTTTTTCCCTGGATCCTGTGCACTGTTCACGGGACCCGCAAGTACAGAAAAACGCTAATTTTGCTTTAAAACTAGGTTCCATGACACTATTCACATATTTAAAAATTATTTTGTTACAGTGTTTTCAGCAATAAGCGGTATCTAAACAGACCCTAAAAACATAGAGAACATGTAATCCAACAGAGAAATTTTCAAAACATTAATTCTATAACTCGTGTGTAAAATTATCATAGGACACATAAGGCTTTTAATGTATTCTCAAATACTGAAAATACCCCCAATAATTGTAAGGACTTCAACAAGGCTAACACTAAAATAACTACCATAATAGATAAAGCTTCACACAAAATGAGCAAGTCACTTAATATAACTAACACAATAGATCAGATTTCACACACAATGAGCAAGTTAGTGGGGCAAGAGAATCAGTGCACTACAAATATTGATAATGAAAATGAAGTCAAATTGGCTCAATAAAATACCAAGGTTTCAGGAGAATAATTTATCTTAGATCAACCTGATGGCCACAATAAAACTACCACAACTGATTCTACCACTAATAGGGACAATTGTAAGAGGTAGATCCAAGTAGCTAAAGATTCAAACAGTAATACTCTACGTGGCAATTTGTAACACAGTTAAAACTACCACAACTGATTCTGCCACTAATAGGGGAAAATATTAAAAAGTAGGTCCAAGTAGCTAAATTTTCAAATGGCGAAACTGTAAATGGCCATTTGTAACACAATTCAGCACCCTGCAAAAAAACATTCCAGCTGCAAGTAATAAATAAAAGAGAAAACAGATAGAAAATAATGTTGGCCCTTTATATGATGATATTGCAGAAACTGACACTATAAACACGGATCATCAAAAGCTTATAAGGGTCTTGCAACAATTTTCACTCAAAAAGAAAGGGGATAAATAAAACAGGGGCCTTACTGAATATCTCTCTTGACCATTCACCAAAACTCTGTGCAATGTGGACCTGAGTACACATGTAAAGCAAAATGTCAATCAAACAAGAGTAAAGAAGAAGATTTTCAGAAAAGTTGGCAATGAAAAGAGAGTTTTCATCCCAGAGAATGCTCAACAACAAACTTTTATAAAAAAAAGTAAAACAAACAGATCAGCAGTTGCAAGAATATGTTCATGAATATTGTCTTGGAAATGATGTATTGGGGAAATCTAGGCCCTGTGGACTTCAACCTGGAGCTAGATTACCAGTAAAACTGGGACAACACTAACAGTTAACAGCTCATTAAAATTAGTATAATTACCACTACTAGCACTACGGAAAAGTTCAGTAGTTTAAAGTTCATTAGTGCAATACTAGCTCATACATGATTGAATAATTTTTCATACATTTTCATTGGGGATTCAGAATGTATAATGACTCCAAAACGGCTAAATCTACAACTTGAATTCTTCAAGACAATCTGGATGGCAAATAGCAATATTGACAAAGTGTGCAATATAAACAGCCTAGACCTCAAATAAAAAATCAAATCCAAATATTACCCTGGTTTAACCCTTTCAATTAAGTTCACATATTCTCAATCACAACTGACAAGTTTATTAGAGGAAAGAAATGTTACAATTAGAAGATAAAAAATGATTCTCTACAAGATCATTTACATGATAGCCACCAAGTGACCAGGCCAACACAATTTAGAACAGTCAACTATAACAACTAAATACCAAATGCAATTAAGGATGAAAAGCTCTGGGGAGCGAAACGTATTACAAAGCTTGTTTAATAACAAAATTATCTCTTATACAGGACAAAGTGAAATTTGGAGCATTGCTACAACTAAGAGATGTACATTACTTGAAAACACAGTTGCTCCAGCGCTCCAGCATGTCACCAAGATTCACAATAAACGCTCTGTCAAAGATAAACCGTAAAAAATAATATCACCATCCCAAACTAAACAGAATGCTTTCTATTACATTTTAACATTTTATCATGCAAGCATGTAATTCTTCACACAAAGCATATTGAAAGATCTTTACTGCATGCTAATAGACATTGCAGCAAAACAATAAAGAGCTAAATGGTGGCATACTGGCATGTTATCAATAACAGTAATGTAACCTGGAAGGCTGGAACAAAAATATTATGATGCTGGAGTCAATAACATACTAGACATAGTAAGTTCATTGATTGAATTGCATGCTTTACATTAAGATCTATTTATAAAGGGACTTCCGCTTATCAAAAAAAGAAAAAAAAAATTGATGGGACTCCTATTAAATGCTATAGTATCTAATCAAGGATGCACGGATGCGGCTCCCAGGCCGGCGCACCCGCGTCCGACGCGGCGGGACGCGGCGACGCGGGAGGGACGCCGCAGACCGCGTGTCCGTCCCGCGTCGTGCCGCGTCGCGCCACGTGGCGGATCCCGACTCGGGCCGACGCGGGCCGACGCGGCCAAAATCGGCGCCGACGCGGCCGAAATCGGGCCGACTCGGTCCGTATCGGCCGTATCGGCCATATCGGCCGGCGACCGATACGGCCGAAACAGGCCGAAATAGGCCGTGAAAATCGTCGGAGAGGCCGAAATTCTGGCCTCAGATGCGTTTCTTGCCTTATTCTTTCTTTGTTTTGTGAATCAAGTATATTAATGTGTTTTTTAAGAATATTTTAATAGTAAAAATATATAGAAAATATAAATAAAAATATTTTTAATAATTTTTTAATCGCCGAGTCCCGCCGCACCCGCACCCTATTTTTTCAAAAATTGCCGAGTCCCGCACCCGCACCCGCACCCGCACCCGAGTCCCGAAACGCACCCGTGCTTCATAGTATCTAATTAAGTTGCAAAGAGCTCAAAACCAAGTTTGATCCGGAAGTATGAATTCATAGAATCCAGAATAAAAACTCAACAGAAATAATCACAAATGCAAAAGAAAATAGGCTACTACACAATGTGAGATAATGTATACCAAAAAAATGTTACAACATATGTTGAGACATGATCTATTTCCATAAATGTTAAATTGACTCACCCTTTTAGTGGTGGTACATCTTCCCATATCTGAGGCTTAGCATCCCTATCCTTGCATATCTGCGAGTAATTAACAAAATTGCAACAACTAATCAGATTACAGTCATTTGGGTTTTACTTCACCCAAAACAAAATGTTCATTATTACAGCAGTCTTCTTACTTGGAGACCTGGGATGCCATCTGTTGCCAAGAGGGTAATCAAACCATAGTCAGAATGAGCTCCAGCTCCAAATATCCCCTTTGATGGATCTGAAATTCCACCTAAAAAAACCCGTCCCTGTATTACTAACGATACAACAAGGCCAAAAAATTCAAAATGTTCCAAGAACAAAAAATGTAATTTCAACCTTCGTAGCGTAGTAAGCGCAAGATTGCAATAGGCTCGCCAAGCATTTCTGGCTGGTCAAAGAAATCAACCTTCAGATCAAGTGCAAGAGCTATTATCCTAGCAACTGCCCTTGCCACCTCTCTGAATGCACAAAGGGAATAGATAGTTGGTAATTTACCCTATTTGAATTCATTATACAGAAAATTGATTCATGGGAACAATTATGACAACTGATGGAATAACAAAGTTTAAACACACAAATTTATACAGTTAACCAAAATTACATGAAGAGACTCCTTAAGAAACTGCCAATTACATATCCTCCCTGCATGTGCATGTGTGTGCATACAAGACCTTGCTAATAGTTCCATTGTACAAACTATACGTTTGATAAAACTTACAAAGCCTCTCGATGATAATTCTCCATTGTCTCTCTCCATCCAGGAAGTAGTTCTAAAGACAGCAACAAGTTCAACATTCAATAACATACTTTCCGGAACAAAACAAAATATATATATATATATTGACCTGGTTTAACTGCCTATAGAACCATATGGTAGAGAGAGAGAGAGACAGCACCAATCACAAAAAAGCTTGAACTTGGTTTTCAGGGTCCAATAGTTACCTGGCTCAGGCCAAACATTTGGACCATAAAATGGTTTTTCTGCTTCTGGGTCACCTTCAGCTACTTCCACTCCAATATAATATCCTTCCTTATAATCTCCTGATTTTACAATACAAACAAAAATTATAGATAAACCCAGTTGGAGAAAAAAATAAAATAAAATAAAATATTGAAACTTGGCAGGAAAAAACAAACCTTTAAGTTGGTTTTCAGGGTCCAAAAGCTCGTCAAGAATAGGGGTGTAACCCCTATGTTTCTCATTCCTTAAAAGCTTCATTTTCTCACTTAATGGTTGTTGGAACATCCTTTTGCTCTGTGCAAAAACCTCGTCCATGAACTCCTGGCTTATCCCGTGGTTTACGACGTAGAAAAATCCCGAATCCAGACAGGCCTTCTTGGCCAATAAATTAACACAAACAAAAATGCTTTAAAATAAAAGTAATAGTAATAGTAACTGTTTATGGTATGGGTATGTGTATGGGTATGAAATTGAACAGTACCTGTTTAAGTAATGAAACAGATTGGTGAAGGTCGGGAGTGGAGAGATCAATACAATTGAGGACTGAAGTTTTTGAGCCTCCCTGCCCCTGCCCCTGCCCCTGCATACCGATTTCGGTAGTTCTTTCAAATTCAACTATTAAGAAAATTCCTTAATTTTCTCTCTCTCTTTCTCTTCTTTCTTGCCTGCTGCAACATAACTACTTTGGAATTGTGTATTTATATTGTTTATGTGCGCCAAATATTATACTAATATTTAAAATCTCTCTTTATTTTTGTGGGTTCGGTGTGTCAAATATTTGGCATTTTTTCTCAAAAAAAAAATATATATATATATTTGACATTTGGCACGCGTTTTGAGAGTGCTCTAAGCCAAGCGTGGTGGGACATTAAGCCCTGCGATTCATTTCAAAGTCTGCGAATCTAAATAAAATTGCTATAAAATTTTTGGAAAAAGTAATAAATAAATAAAAACTTATAATTGTGTATTTAATTTTTTGTTTGAAACTATTAAATATTTTTAACATATATAAAAAAAAGGAAGAGAAAAGTGTAACAAAGATAGTGTATTTAATTATATCGCAAGGCATATATGGCCGGACATGAATCCCTCCTATTCATTTCAAAGTATACGAATCTAACAAAGTTACTGTAAATTATTGTGGCGTCATCCTATTGACTCGTGGGGTTTCCACGTGTTTGGTGGAATAATCTAACAAAAGGTCAGTAAAAGCTTAAGATTATTGTGTCCCCCAATAATGAATCCATAGGGATTTTTCTTTAATACCTTTTACAAAATTTTCCAGTATACATTTTACAAATTCATCCTTTAAAAAACTTATTTATTAGTTTATTAACGTGAAATTGAGTTTTTTTTTTTTTTTGGTGCTAAATATTCAGTTTTTGAAAATTATTTTGTTAAAAAACTTATATCACAACTTATTTAGTTATGTAGCATTTGTTTGAAACTCAATTTTGTCAAATTTGAGTTCAAAGTAGAATCTAATTTCACCAAAGTTAAAGTTTTATACAATTCAGTGATATGTGGCAAAATTAGAACTCTATTTTCTCAAAGTCGAATAATGCAATTACAATTTGCGAGTCGCTTTTGGGACGTGGTCGTGCCTCCTTTTCTTAACGGGAGACGTTTTCCATTTCAATTAGGCGATATATTATCATTATTAATGCATTAGGTGGTCGGCAGTAGTGGACACTAGTGAGGAGTAGTGACCTTTTTATTTTTATTTTTTAATACTTATGAATCCGTTTCATGATAATTATTTTTTATTATCAGGCCAAGATACCAATTAATTTTCGGTATCAATACAATTTGAATTCCAAATCTATTATTTAATAACAAAAAATTTTATCAATTGAGCTAATTAAAAGTTCTAGTTTGGAACCTACCACTAGTGAGTCATGACAACTTTTTTTTTTTTTTCCCTTTCATGTCATTCGTCCATTTTATTTTTAGATTTTTAAAATATGATATTTGAAAATTCAAATACCTTATTTTTGTTTGTTTTTATCTTAGTTTAAATTACAAAGATAATTCTAAAAATCCATACCATTTAAAAAAGAAAAAAAGAAAATGTAGGGTTCAAAAACACAAAGCTAAAGAACTAGCCTGGTATTCAAGATCTACACAACTAATTTCTTAAAAATGGGAGATGGAAATCCATAATGGGAAGATCAAAAAGATGATTGGAGGCAAATATAATTGAATGAAGGCTTTATATGCATAGAAATCGTATTCCCAAGGTACAAATAAGGGCCATAATGGAAGTTAAAAAAGATGATTGGAGGCAAATATAACTGAATCAAGGCTTTATATGCAGAGAAATCGTATTCCCAAGGTACAAATAGGGGTTTCAAAGGGTAAATATAGGTAAAGACTTTTCTCACTTTCTCTCTTTTGTTCTTCCTTAGGTTTTTTCTAGATCCCCTTTCTTGTTGCCCTCCTCCTCCTTTTATAGCCATCCTCCTCCTCTTCCAGCTGTCCTGTTCTTAGCTGGATTTAGGGGGATACTTGTCTCATCAGCACCTTCTCCTGCCATTTCTTGATCATGAACATAGACTTTTGGAGCTGTTTTCACTGTTCAAGTCAGTCATCCAGCATTCAACATGGTTGACATTGGGTGAGAAAAGCCTTAAATGCAAAGGTGACTATTACATTGGGCTCTGCGTTCTCTTCGACGTGTTCCTCGGGAAAGTAGGTGAAATAGGGTGTCCTTGGCCAAGAAAATGACCGCTTCTTTGTTGGGCTATGTTTCCTCAGGAAGATGGGTTTCATGGATTACCTCAATAATGGGCCCACATATCCTTTCTCAATGGGAGGCTTGTTCATCCCTTGTCGGCCCTTGGGCCGAGCCCATTCAACGGATGGAGTTTCTCGGGACTTCTTCTTTGGCCTAAGGTCTCTGGAGTAGATTTTGGTCCACTTCCCACAGAAAATATACTAAATGATGTCACTTTAAAGAGTAAGATTTTTTGTAACTTGTGTTTTATTTAAAAGTCTCAATTTTCTACCTAGAGAAAAATGATATAAGCTTAGGAATGTCCTACTTCTTTGTTTTTATTTTATTTTATTTTATGCACAATACTCCCTTATCATGCATGAATAACGAGCTCTATGCATGAATAAAATTAGTAAGACTTATTATTATGTGAGTGGAGGAAGGATTAATACTGGAATATTGAATAATTACGCATACTTTCTAGTATCTTAGAAACAATGGTTTAGATACATTTTAAAATGTAAAAGTGAAGACACATTGATGTAGTGGTGGAGCCTAAAGTTTTTTTCAACGAGCCAAGTTAAATATATCAAAATTTAAGATTCAAAGAATAACTCAATTTATAAAAGAAGGATTCTTCTAACTTCTATCCCCCCTAGTTCCTAGAGGTCTTGGAAAGTAGAAACTATCAACTCGCATTCATTCATAAGATTCTAACCTCTTTGATTTGAATTTTTCAGATTGTGATAGGGATTTTGTTCATTTCCTTTCATTTTTCCCTGTTTTAACTTCTTCCCATATTTGTCTTTTCCTCCCGTCTATCCATTCCTTTACATTCATCTTCTGTCTTTTACCTTCTCAAAAAAAAAAAAAATCTTCTGTCTTTTAGTTTTAATAACACTTTATACCCGTCAAGATCGATGCATCTATTGAAGAACTTTGGAAACGATTTTGCATTTCTGACGAAGAAAAAGGTGTGATGATATTCACATCACATGAAGTGGCTCTCTCTAAATTAAACAACATGCACAATTTAGTATTTTGTTCAAAATGTAGACCAACAAGAATTTTAACAAAGAAGCTTTCAAATCCACCATTCATCATCTTTTGTGTTGCTCTCATAGTGTAGTCATCAGAGAAGTTGGTATCATTTATTTTTGGCTATCTTTGGTAAAGAGGAGAACTTGAGAGAAATCTTGGATAAAAGTCCTTGAACTTTGACAAAAAAACTTATTTTGATGAATCGTTTTAGTGAAGACCTCAGCCCTGATAATGTTACATTCCAATATTCTCCATTTTGGATTCGAGTTTTCAATATCCCCATTAAAAGCATGAACATGGACATGGGACTCATATATATAATAATTAAAAAAAAAAAAAAAAAATTTGAACTATAAATGATATAAGAGCAATAAGAGAGAAAAAAAAATTATGCATTAATCATTTACAAAAATATAAGTTATTTCCTTAAAATCTAATGGCCCATTGGCCCATTAGCTAAATTTTGTATATAAATTTAGGTTTTTTATTTATTTATTTATTTTTTATAGAAAATATTGGAGGGGGAGAGATATTTTCAAAAAGCCCACCTCTTCCGCCCCCCTCCCCCCCCCACCCAAAAAAAAATCCATTTTTTGTGTTGAAGTTGCATAATAAATCTATTATTTATTTATTTCTGGATTGGATAAATCATAACTCAATCATTTTCTAAATGCATTAAACATATTAAACTAATTTAGAATATTTATTCATTTGTACATAATTTGTTGTAATTCTTTTGACTTCTTTGAATTCTTTTTTTTAATTGTGATTGACTTCTTTGAATTCAATCATGAACATGAAGTGATCTTTTAGGGGCAAATTACATTTTACTACCTTAAACTATGCTATAGATTATGCTTCGCACCCTAAATTATTCGGATGCACAGTTTGCACCTTAAGGCTTAAACTATGACCATTGTTACACTTTGCACCATGATGTTAGTTTTACTGTTAAATTAGACGAAAATATAAAACATGTGACTTGTATATGTGTATTGCTTAAGTAGCACAAACTTAAAAAACAAAAACCCCTCCAATTAATTAAAAAGAAAAAACTTTTTTTTCCCAGCTCTCTCTCTCTCTCTCGTGCTGCGTATCAGCTCCCTGGCACACCATTGCTCCACCACTGTGTTAATTGATTTTTTTTTTTCCTTTTTTATTTGATTACCACTACTACTAGTATGGCTCATCCAAATTCCTTAACCCAAAGCCCCTTCTCATCACAAAAACAGTGTTAATTTCTTTATTTGATTGCCACTAGCGTGGCTCATTGTGCTATTTTTTTTTTTCCTTTCTGTATTTTAGAGCAGGTCTACTTCTCACGTCCTTTTGTTGGCCTCATCAATTCTCTTCACTAGTATCGTTCACAACACCACCATGAGGACTATGACCAAACTATGACAAACTCATAGCAACGTATACACACTCAAAACTACCGAATATGATTTTGATTTGGGGATTTAGAGTTGCAAAGGATTTTGATTTTGGGAGAGGGGCTGATACACATGAGAGAGAACTGAAAAAAAAAAAAAAATTTTACTTGATTGGGAAGAAGGGGGTTTTGGCCTTTTAAGTTTGTGACACTTAAGCACAGGGACAGAACTAGGATTTGAACTTGAGGGGGGCCAAATATTAAAACTTTTTTTTTAATAAAAATAAAAATTAACATTTATTTCATATTCAACAAAATACTACATATAAAATAAGTGTTTCTTAAACATTTGAAATTATAAAAATGTCGACAAAGTATAACAAAAAAGTCACTTACCAAAGACTAGCCTCACAAATTCACAATCACAGTACTCACAAAACTGTCACTACCAAAGACTAGTCTCACAAATTTACAATCACAGTTCAGTACTCACGTCCTACTATCCTAGTGGTCCCACTTTATGTCTTTATAGATAAAACCAAAACAAAGAAAAAAAAATGTTACAAACATAGGTGACCAGTCCACACAAAAAGCCATAATTACACAGTAATCAATACAAAGCCACAAACTAGTCTACGGTCCACACAACACACCAGTCCATAAAAAGTCACAACTCACAAACACAACACACCACAGTTCATAAAAAACACAAAGGGCAGAGGGCCAAAGGTAGAACAATATAGCAAACACAAAAAAACACAAATATGAACTTGAGAAAGGAGAAATTTCTCAGATTTACCAAACTCGTGTGTGATTGTGATCAATGATCTGAGGAGGAGCAGCAGCAGCAGTAGGCTAGCAGCGATGGAGGAGTTGATGAGGTTGAGTGGAGGAAGAGTGAGGTCAGGGTAAAAATTTGGGAATTGTAATTTAGGTTTTCAGTCCATATTTATTTTTTCTTTTATAGTTAATTTTAGTTTGTCGGTTATTATTATTATTTTTTTTTTTATGAGAGTTTGTCAGTTATTAATGTTATACTTTCAGTCCATATTTATTTATTTTTCTTGTGGGCCAATATCTAAATATTTCAGAGGAGATCCAAAAATATATATATATATATATATATATATATATATATATATTTAAGGGCAAATCTTAATTTTTCAGATTACATATGTACGTATGCTAGTTTTGTTTTGTTTTGTTTTTTTTTTTTTTGATTTTAATTGGGGGGCTATTAGGACCAAAATTTAAAATTTCAACACATATATACTAGCTTTTTTTTTTTTTTTTTTTTTTTGGGGGGGGGGGGGGGCAATGGCCCCCCCTACCCTACTATAAGTCTATCCTTACTTAAGCAATACACTTGTGCAGGTCACGACATCACGTGCTTTATATTTTTGTCTAACTTAACAATAAAATTAATGTGAGGGGGCAAACTGTACATTCAAATAGCTTAGGGTACAAAGTGTAATTTGGGGCATAGTTTAGGGTGGTAAAGTGTAATTTTCCCATCTTTTATTAATAAATACTCATTTACTTATCCCAAAAAAAAGGGATAAGGGTTTTTTTTTACAAATAAGTATATCCAACATTTGTGCTTCATGATGCCATCTAACACCATTCATGGACCCACTTTTTTACCTTTCTATTAGTCTTTGAATTAAATCTTATACTTGTTGGCTATTGCCTTACCTTTTTTTTTTTTTTTTTTCCTTGAGAGATAATTACAACATGCTGCTAACCCTGTAACTCGAACCCTTTGATTTAATTTTATCTATCCAATAATTTATAATTCCAATTTGGAGTGAGATATGATAGGTTGCAACTTCCCCTGATTCAACTTATGTGGTAATTTAGTTGACCGTTGTTCCTTCCATTAAGAATTCTCCAACAAATGTAGTTCATCTATTATCTTAGTGTAGTGTGACAAGGCATCAGCCACCTTATTTTATTATGGAAAAAATTTAGCTACAAAGTTGGTTGCAGCCTAAGGCTATAACCTTACTCAATATCATTAATATTACTACATATTTCGAAAATTTAATTGTTGGATTGCATGTTTTTTATGCTCTTAATACATATGTTAAATTTTGTGTCAATTGAATATTATTTGTTTCATAATCTATAAGATTATATTTTATGCATAATTTTAAACTACAAAAAGTTGCAATTTAAATAATTTATTGATAAATAGTTATTGATCTTTAATTTTCTAGAAGTTTTATAAGTATGGAGGATAAAAGAAGAAAATGTAATCTGATGATGAATTTGTTAAAATTTACTTCCAATAAAAAAATATTGAGTAAGGTTATAACGTTAAGCTACAATTAATTTTATAGTTAAACTTTGTAATTTTATTATCTTGTCGTTTTTATAAACAATGGGAAGCGCCTGGAAAATTACTCTATACTCTCGGCTCATGCTCATTAGCATCCTTGATAAGGCTGGGTACACAGCTATAGCTTATCCGAATCCCTTACTCTTGCTGGCTCAGGCCTAATGGGTAGAATGTCACTATGGTCACGCCCAGATGGAAAACACTAACTTAGATCGCTCTTCTTTACCCATTTTTTTGTTCATCAAAAAAGGAAGAAAATTTAAAGTGATCTGTGTAGTCACCTCATTTTGAAATTTATAAAAATCAAAGACCAAGGATATAATGGTCATTTCATGAAATTAGTGAATCAATAATTTTACTCAAGGCTAGGAGGCGATTTGAACTCCTGAGGGTAGGATGGTCACTTTCGGGACAAAAATCACATCCCCTTTGGAATATAGATCAAATTTCAATGGAAACTTCCTAGAAATGAACATTTTCCCTGTATTATTTTCTTCAGTCAAAACCTAAGTCCTCGAGAAATTATACAGTCCTCATGGTGGACCACGTCATTTATTCACCATTTCACTAAAAGACTCTCACTTGTTTAAAATTGCTGAGTCAGTAATCAATTTCTGTTTAAAAAAAATTCCTAACTCAGCAATTTTAAACAGGTGAGAGTATTTTAGTGGAATGGTGGACCACGTCACTTGTCCACCATGAGGACCTTATAATTTCTTCAAATCCTTAGAGTCAGTGGTAATCTGGTCAAAACACAAGTCCCCACTCCCCAGTAGTAATATCTCCAAAAGTAATTTTTCTTCAGTAAAAAATGGAAAAACCCAAGTCCCTCGTGGTTTTCTCTTCGATCGGTCAAAAAAGCCAAAGTCCCTGTGGTAATTTCTTTTGTCAAAACCTAACTCTCTAGTGGCAGGATTGACATCTGGTGCAATTGCAATTAACTCATCTCCCTCTCACAACATATTTTAAGTTTTAACTATTCTTATCTTTTACTTTCATTTTTTCTCTCATTTCTTTTATTTATTTTAATGGTTGATGTGGGGCCCAAATGATTTACGGGCCAGGCCCATCTACCTGGGAAAATCCGAAGGCCCAAGCCGAGGAGGGCTATGGCCCAAACTCGACAAAATAGCCTGTGGATATCGCCGAGGACGGCTCAGTCCTCGGCAGACCCAAAGTCCCCCCTGAAGGAAGGGTAAAAACGGTATAGGACCGAAACCAGGACGAAAGATCTAAAATATCCAGGGAAAGCTGCTCTTACTGCCATTCAATGCTCTGAACCTGACAAAGCCGCAGTTTTTGGCTTTTACAACCACCCCCAACGACTTTGAATATGGGCTGATGGGACAAGTATCAATTTTGGAAAGGTTGACCCTATACGTGGACGAAGGACAATGAACGCAGGCGAATATAAAAGGAAAAAGAAGTAACCTAAAAAGGGGGGTTGGGAAAAATGGCCAAAAACCAGAGCCTCCCAGCCCACCTCCAGGAGAAAGACTCCAGGGGTGAAGGAAAACCGAAACTTGTACGAACACCACGAAAAACCCACCGCCTGTCGATCAAGGCCTAGCCTTCCAAACCCACGCTCTACAAATGATATTGTTAGGGGCCTTTTTACGTGCGAACCCGACACTGTTACGGTCCGCCGCAAATCGCGTCCTTACAGTTGAGATTTAAATTTTTTTTTTTTTTGGTGAGAATCTTAATCTTAGAGGACTTTTAGACATTCATCATTCATGAATGGTTGCCTTTTATAGGAGTTTGGCTTTTGATTGAAGATATTGCCCCTAATGCAATTACCATAAATGGCTGAGATTTTAAGTTGTTAGGGGCAATATCTTCAATCAATAGCCAAACTCCTCTAAAAGGCAACCATTCATAAATGATGAATGTCTGAAAGTCCTCTAAGATTCTGATTCTCAAATAAATTAATAAAATTCCTCTAAGATTCCTCATAAAAAAGAAGTCATCTAAGATTGTCCAAATAAATTTCTTAAGGTTACAATTGGAAACATAAATTTGAATTTATATAAAAGTGACTGGGAGATGTAGAACTGATCTATTGGTGGAGTTTGTTTAAATAAAACTAGAGTTGGCATCAGGGTCGGTTCTAGACATTTTGGGGCCTAAGGCAAGAACTAAAATGGGTCTTTTTTATACTTATGTATTAATTAAATTAATATTTATTTAATATTTTTATATTATAATATATTTCATTTAAAATCTATTTTTGGTGAATTTCTTCCTCATTTGTGATATTTTCATCTAAATTTTGTGTTATATTTTGTTTATTACTATAACAAATTTATCCATTGATCCTTTTTGAGACTCAATTAGTTTTTCTTCTTTTTTTCTTTTTTAAGTTTTTCATATCTAGATGCATATTTTCTAGTAGAAATTTCTAATCAAACAATATATTTATAAAGACTAAAATAAAAAATAACTTTCAAGTGTAGAGCAAATGAGAAATAGAATCTGATTTATATAAAAAGTATTGTTGTAGTTTTACTGAACAATAATAGGTTTTTAGCAATCTCAACCTGCATAAATAAAGATTTATTCATTATATTACCAATAACTAAAATATATATATAGAAACACAAGATTAAAATTAAAGAAAAAAAAATTTAAGTACAACCATAACAAAAGAACAAGCCCAGCCCAGCCAAGAAGATGCCAAGATGGCCACACAAGTCTTATTAATAAGACCCACCCACAAAAAGCACAAAACAAATCCTATTAGACCTAAAAAAAAAAAAACCTTGAAGGCCCAAACATCCAGCCATAACTCAATATAAACAGGCTCAGTCTTAACAAATAAAAAGTAGAGAAAGCCAAGCCTTATGCCTCAAAAGTCAAAACTCATCCATCTATAGAATCAAAACACAGTAGTGAAAAAAGAAAAAGAAAAAAAAGACAGTTGGCAGCCAGCAACAGTGGAGAGAAAGAATGAGAGAGGCAGAGAGCAAGAGCTGAGAGAAAGAAGCTGAGCAAGAATGAGAAAGAGAAAAGGTAAAAATTTTAGGGATTTGAGGTTTTTTATTTGTTTTGATTTGTGGTTAATTTCTTAGAACGAATTTGTAGTTTATCTTGTTGAATTTTGGTTTGTCTAGAGGATAATGATGTTATTTTTGGGACAATTGATTTTGTTTAGACCAATTTTTTTTTTAAGCTACCAATGTTTAACCAGATATAATAGAAATTTTTTTTTTTGGTCAAAAGGATGTGCTGGATTTTTTTTTTTTTATTCATCTGAAACCTTTTTTTTTTTTTGCCTTCTACCCCTTCTTTTCTAAAATTTTGGGGCCCCCCTTCTACTCGGGGGCCTTAGGCAATTGCCTAATTGGCCTAGTGGAAGGGCTGGCCATGGTTGACATGTAATAGACAATGTTGTACGAAGAGGAGCCATGCATGATGTGAAAGAAATCTGAAAATGGCAATGGAAGCCCCTAAACCTTTTCCCCAACCATCCAACTATATACATCTCTTTGTAATACATTCATATCCATAGTAAATATAAAGAACCAGTAACACTTAAGATTTATTGTGAAAATGTTATGGACGTACCACTTCTCTTCTCCTTAACCCATGTGAACCGCTTAGAGAAATACTAGCCTTTGATCAGTGGTTCTTCTATTTTTTGGGTAAAATTTAATAATTTACATCAAATATAATTTGGGATTACTACATTTTCCAATCACAAAATACATAGGGGTGTGATGAAAAAAAATATTTCACCCACAAAAGCATAAGTCATAACACTCATCACACCCCAATATATTTTTATGATTGGAAATGTAGTAATTCCAAATTATAATGCATGTAAATTATTAACTTTTACTGAAAAAATAGAAGAGCCACGCACGTGCTCAAAGGCTAGTATATTTTAATTAGCCATCTCTAAAAGGGAGTATATAAATATATTCATATTTATTTACTTCAAAAATTAATTATAACTTTTTATGTATTTTTTCATGCTTTATTATTTTACTTTTATTAACTTCCTTTAAAATATGCTTGAAAATCATTTAATTTCCCCCATACATACATACATACATATATATATATATATATATATATAAGTCAATTATGCTAATTTTATAAATTTAATATCTATATTTGTACTTAATTAATTAATAAAGTAATTATGACATCATCGCGATTCGACTTTGGTCCGACCTTAAAAACCTTGAACCTCTCCCCTTTCTGGTTCTGTGAATGGTCCGGATTTGAAAACCATGGTTAAAATTGATTTCCAACATCTTGAGGGATTTATCCTTACCTTGGCGTCCATAAAATAAGGAAGAGAAACTATTAGGAGTTATACTTCCAAATATAGCCCCATAGAAAATGCATTTCTTAACACAAAAAAGAAAAGACTTACACATAGTAAAAAAAAGAAGAAAGAAAAAGAAGAAGAGGATAATCATAAGGAAATAAGAAAATGAAGAAGACCCAATCGTATAGTTTGATTCTTTTTTTAAACTCAAAACAAAGATATTTGAATTAAAAAAAAAAAAAAACCAATATGAGATGAGATTAAGGAGAAGGATAATGATAACAAAGTAAGGAAACCAAATATAAACCAAATACAGGAAATCAAATATTGAACGGCAACTCATAAAAGCAAACTTAATTTGTTGTAATACAGAGAACCAACACTCATGGGGCATCTAATTAGAGGTCATCTATTTATAAATAGAGGTCATAAAAAATATAAGTATCTTTGATGACCTCTATTTATAAATAGAGGTCATCAAAGATACTTATATTTTTGCTACGAAAATCTTGAAGGTCCATACCTAAGTGCACATTCCTTGAAGTTTAGATATGCAAACCTTGAAGATAGACAAAAATATATTTCATTCTCTCTTTAAAAAAAAAAAAAAAAATACTAATTGATTAGAGAAAATATTAAACACCCATCAAACTGACCAAATAAAAGAAAAGAAAAGATATGATAAGATAAGATAATGATATAGAAAGGATAATGATAACAAAGTGAGGTCATATTTTGTAGGCAGTATTTTACGTGGAAGTTAAAAGATATATATATTTTTTTTTTTTCCTTTTAGACTTTAAATCATGAAAAAAGAATAAGTTTTTTTTTTTTTTTTTTTTTTTTTTTTTCTAAACTCTAATTCAGCGATGAACTAAATTTAAATATATATATATATATATATATCAATTTGAGTTTTAAAAAACTCATTTGAGTTCAAATAAAACTCATATTTGAAAATGTGAATATAAGAAAACCACGTGCATATGATGAGAACTCAAATAAACATGACTATTAGTTTATGAAAGGTAACTGTATAAAGGCTGAAAAGCAAACATTCCCTTACCGTTATGATTTTGTTTTTGTTTTTGTTTTATTTTATTTTATTTTTTGAGGGAAATACCGTTATGTTAAGACTAATGGCATTGATCCATTGAATTGCATGTAAAGAAATTTAGGAATATAAGAACTCATATTTAAAAATGTGAATATAAGAAAATTTAAGTTCAAATAGAACTCATATATTATATAAGAACTTATATTTGAACAAAACACAGGAATATATGAAACGTGGTTATCAAAAAAAAAAAA
Source organism: Quercus lobata (assembly GCF_001633185.2). Taxonomy (NCBI): domain Eukaryota; kingdom Viridiplantae; phylum Streptophyta; class Magnoliopsida; order Fagales; family Fagaceae; genus Quercus; species Quercus lobata. Next base: position 41,996,375 of record NC_044905.1, on the reverse strand, counting down.
ATCATATTTGAACAAAACACGGGAATATAAGAAACGTGGTTATTCAAAAAAAAAAAGGGATAATGATAACAAAGCAAGGAAACCAAATATAAAATAAATATAGGAAAACAAATATTGAATGACAATTCATAAAAGCAAGCGTAATACAGAAAACCCAACACACATGAGGCATTTTAAATGGAAGTCATGAAAGATACTTACATTTTTGCCGTTGACTACACTTCAAGTCCAAAGTCCAAACAATCCGTTGGAGTTGGAGGACATAGCACACGGAAATCTTGAAGATTAACACCCCAGTGCACATTCCTTGAAGTTTAGATACGAAAATCTTGTTCATAGACACCCCGGTGCACATTCCTTGAAGAAATATGTGAAAGAAATTAAAGGTGAAGTTGAAATATAAGGACTATTTTACAAAAATATTTGATTTGTTTCTAGAAATATAAGAAGTTCATGAATTAGAAAACCAAAATAGAAAAGACCAATGCACATTGAAATACACATATCGTTGGGCAGGAGCAAATTAAATCAAGTAGATAAAAGAGTGAAAAACTGACCTAAGAGTAGTAAGAGGTGGATCGCGAGAGTTAGATTTGGAAGTCCGGATCTGATTGACGACACGCTTGCCCAAGCTTAGAGTGACCCTTCGGCTATTCAAATTGGCTGCCATACATTGATGCACTAACAAAGGCAAATGCAGTACTGGAACTCTGTGAGAGAGTGTGTGTTTCGCGTTTGTGTGCTTGACTGTGGGTGATTTAAATATAAAACCCTTATTCTTTTATCGTGATTTAAAGTTTGAAAGAAAGAAAAAAAAAAAAAAAAAATCTTTTAACTCCCTCATAAAATACTACCTACAAAATATGACCACACTTTGTTATCATTATTCTTTCTACATCATTATCTTATCTTATCTTATCTTTTTTAATCTTTTATTTTATTTTATTTGGTCAATTTGATGGGTGTTTAATATTTTTTCTAATCAATTGGTATTTTTTTAAAGAGTGAGAATGAAAAATATTTTTATCTTCAAGATTTTTGTATCTAAACTTCAAAGAACGTGCACTCGCTTATGGATCTTCAAGATTTTCGTAGCAAAAATGTAAGTATCTTTGATGACCTCTATTTAGATGCCTCATGAGTGTTGGATCTCTGTATTACAGCAAATTAAGTATCTTTTATGAGTTTCCATTCAGTATTTGATTTCTTGTATTTGGTTTCCTTACTTTGTTATCATTATCCTTCTCCTTAATCTCATCTCACATTGTTTTTTATTTTATTTTATTTATTTTATTTATTTATTTTATATATATATATTTTTATATTCAAATATCTTTGTTTTGAATTTGAAAAAAAGAATCAAACTATATGATTGGGTCTTCTTCATTTTCTTATTTTCTTATGATTATCCTTTTTTTTTTTTACTATGTGTAAGCCTTTTCCTTTTTATGTTAAGAAATGCATTTTCTATGGGGCTATATTTGGAAGTTTAACTCCTAACAGTTTCTCTTCCTTATTTTATGGATGCCAAGGTGAGGATAAATCCCTCAAGATGATGGAAATCAATTTTAACCATGGTTTTTAGACCCGGACCGTTCACAGAACCAGTAAGGGGAGAGGTTTAAGGTTTTTAAGGTCGAACTGCGATATTGTCATAATTACTTTATTAATTAATTACATACAAATATAAATATTAAATTTATAAAATTAGCATAATTGACTTATATATATATATATGGAAAATTAAATGATTTTCAAGCATATTTTAAAGAAAGTTCATAAAAGTAAAATAATAAAGCAAGAAAAAATACATTTAATGTTATAATTAATTTTTGAAGTAAAAAGGTATGAATATATTTATATACTCCCTTTTAGAGATGTCTATGAGTGTTATGACTTATGCTTTTGTGGGTGAAATAATTTTTTTCATCACACTTCTACGTTTTTTGTGATTAAAAAATGTTGTAATCTCAAATTATAGTTGATGTAAATTACTAAATTTTACCTAAAATATAGAACAACCTCTGAGCATGCGTCGAACACCGAAGTCAATAATCATCTCTTACGTTAGAGTTCAGAAAAACCATAACCTTGTCTCATGCTGCCACCCAACTAATCAACTACACCTACTAAATCACATTTATATTAATTTTTTTTAAGATTTATTTTTCAAATATATAAATATACTCAATAATAAATCTAATTCAAACACATTTAACGTCTTATGATGTTTTCTCAAAAAAAAAGAAAAAAAAAAGAAACGTCTTATGATGTAATATATATTTTAAAATAATTATTAGGTTGATATATTGTGATTGACATACAATAATAATAGTATGAATAAAAAGTCCGTATAAAAATAAATTTTTTTAATAAATTATTAAAAAATGTATCCTCATTGTATGTTTTTTTTAATGTAAAAAATATTTAGTTTTGATTTGGCTTTTTCACAAATGATATGATGATGTAATGGAACCTTGACAAAGCCTTGCTTCAATATTGTTACAATGTCTACCATGTCAGCATTGATATAACTCCTATTTGTACATTAAATTATTAAAAACATATTTAATTTTGCTTTTTCCATTCGTGTTTTGAAAAGTTATTCATTTAATTTATGGAAAATTTGAAAGGTTGATAAGCACAATTCTACTTTTAGCATAATTAAATTCATTTTTATATGCTAAATTGGCATTAGTATAATATTCTTTTGAGAAAAGAGTAGAAAACCATTATGTAATCGTGCCATCCTATACGTTTACCAATTTTTATAAAATTATTTATCTTAGATGACAAAGTAACCCTTCCCAATCTCAAAAGGCAACATTATTAGATGTTGATTAATGATTATATTAATCTATTATATTATATCTTATGAAGGAACATCGTGATGCACAAAAAAAGAAGAAAGAAAACATCTAATTCTATTGTAGTTATATTATTGTTCCTTAAAATAATAAATAAAAGTGTCATAAAAAATTGAGGAATATATTCAATTATGTATTAGAATGTATACTTTACTTTTCAATTAGAGTTATTGATAATGTCGCTTGTATCTTGGTCTGATGCTCCTTCAAATCTTGCTACACACATCTAACAATTTATTCAATCAAATTCAAAAATAAAAGAAGTCTTCAAGGATACAAAACTTGTTAATGAGGTTAGCATCATTTATTTAATGTTAAATTATATATTATACCCTCTAACCTTGACATATATTCAATTTCATTTTTGAAACTTCATTTTTCCTTTAACTCATTTTGTTTTTAATATGATCCTTACATCCAATATGCATCATTAAGTTCACCAAATCAACATTGTTACGAAAATTAATAATACTAAAACTAACAACAAGATTTGACAAAGGGTCCGTTTGGATACAGCTGAAAACTGAAAACTAAAAAATACTGTGTCAAAATAATTTTTAAATGTGTAAATGATATCGTGAGACCCATTTTTAATGAAAAAGTTGTTGAAAAGTGAAATTTGTGGGTTTGTGAATAGTGCACACCATGCACTGTTCACGGGAAAAGTCAAACATTTCAGCTCAAAAAAAAAAAAAAAAAAAAAACAGCTGAAACTCAAAATGTGCGTTTGGGAAGCACGCAAGAAAAAATGATTAAGGTTCCGTTTAAGACCCGCTTATTTTGTTGAAACTGAAATTTTTTTGCAAAAAGTACTGTAAATAAATGTAAAAGTTAGTTAAAATAGTATAGTGAGACTCATAAATAGTACCAAAAAGTGTAGTGGAACTCATGAATAGTAGCAAAAATAAGTTGGCAAAAATAATCTTTGCCAATTAACAGACACTAGGGTTTGTTTGGGATCCGCTTATTTTGCTGAAACTGAAAACTTTTTGCTGAAAGTACTGTAAAGATAAAGGTAAAAGTTAGCTAAAATAGCATAGTGAAACCCATGAATAGTACTAAAAAGTGCAGTGGGGTCCATGAATACTAGCAGAAATAAGCTGAATAGTAAAATAAGCTTGCTTTTTAAGTTGGAGCCGAACGCACAAGTGTGCGTTTGGCATTGCTTAAAAAACCAGTTTTTTTTACTATTCAGCTTATTTTTGCTACTATTCATGGGTCTCATTGCAATTTTTGGTACTATTTAAGAGTCCCACTGTACTATTTTAGCTACCTTTTAGCTTTATCTACAATATTTTCAATAAAAAGTTTTCAATTTTAACTAAATAAGCTGTTCCCAAACAGACACTAAATTTTAAAAAATATTTAAGTTAAAGAGGACTAAAATAAAACATAAAAATATTGAAATGAAAATAAGTCAAAATTAAAAGTGTAATTATATACTAGCCTCATTACATGCGTTTTGCGCGTGCGATGAGGCTTTTTTTTTTTTTTTTAGAGGTCCTATTTTGTAGCAAAAAAAAAAAGTGTTTCTATTTTATATATATAATTTTTATTTTGAAAATCTAATTTATAAGTGGATATAGCAATTTGAAAATCAACAAGAGAATGACTCTATTTTTTAGGCAATTTTTTAGTGGAAGTTAGAGTTATATTTTTATCGGATTGTCCTTTAGTTTTATCTTTAATTAAATATAAGAGTGTAGAAGTATTTTTGAACTTAAAATAAAGAGAATTGCAAAGAAGAAAAACCATTTAAATAGGAGTAAAGATAAATACGTAAATACCAAGGCGTAAAATGATGTGTTAGATACATGTAAAGGCCCAACAGGCTTAGGCCCAATGAACTTTACTTTTACTGCAAACATATTACTTGTACAACAGATACTCTGTTTCTATATAAAGTGAGTTTTTCGTACAGTACAAAGCAATATCTCTCTATTTTTTCTCTTTTATTGTTGACTCAAAGCAACCCTAAGTGCTGACTCATTTTTATCTCCGGTTTATGCTCTACTAGTTATCATACTTTTAACTTTAATAGAATTATTTATTAGTGAGTATTTTGTGTTATGGAGCAAAATTTAATTTTATTGACATAAAAAAAAAAGGCGAAAAACACATTTTGGTCCCTACATTTTCAGTCGATTCCCGTTTTAGTCCCTAAGTTTTTTTTTTACCGCTTTTAGTCCCTCTCCTGAAAAACGGTTCCATTTTAGTCCCTACCGTTACATCATAAACGGATATTGCTGATGTGGCAAACGGCATGCACTGTTGGCCTGACGTGGTCATTAAAATAATAATAAAAAATGCCACGTCAGCATTTAAATTAAAAAAATTAATTTATTAATTTTAACTAAATAAAAAAATTAAAAACAGAATTAAAAACTAAAAATCATATGAACTAAGATCTAAGTGTGTCTTGAACAAGAACACCAAGAACACAAACTCAAATTCAAGAACACAAACCCAGAAATTAAAAAAAAAAAAAAAAAAACCATCAAAGCATGATAATGTGATCTGTGCTAAAAGAACAAACATAGCCTTGAATTTCCTCACAAATTAAGTTTTGTACATTTAAGTAGAATTAAAAGCATTTGATCTGAAATGTTAGTACAAAAGATTTTGTTCAACTATCGAGATAATAAGAAAAAACGCATCCAGTTGATAAAAACAAAGTTTTTTTCAAATCTCTTAAATATTTTCAAACCTGACCAAATCAGAGCAGTGGAGAATGGTATGGAATGTCAGAAAACTGTTGTCCCTCTCTTCCTCTTCGTTCTCTCATCTCTGAAACAGAGCAAGCAAGACCCAAACCCAGAACAATTCATTTCTCCATCTCTGATACACTAGCACTAAACTAAGAAAAACACAGCAAACCCAGACCCAAACCCAAGATGTGAATGTACTTATAACCCCGGCACCGGCAGTGCCAGGCAGCCGCAGAAGAGTGCCAGCAGCTTCATCTCGCAGAAAAATTGAGACCCAGTTGAGAGAAGCTGAAGAGGATGAGAAGAGTGAGGCTCAAGAGAGGAGTGATGTGGTTGAGACTCCTGTGGTGCCAAGCACTCGCAGAAAAGCTGCAGCCACTTCGGCTCTCAGGAAGTTGGAGACGGAGAATTCAGTGCAGCGAGTGTATAGTACAAGGCATTCGGTGAGATTGTTGGGGAAGAACCTGGGTAACATGAGTTTAGTGGAGAATGGAAAGTCAGAACCTGTAAAGATTGATGACTTGTCTGAAGAGATGGCTAATAGTTCAGAAATTTCAGAGCTTTCCATTCAATTTGAAAAGGAAATGTCTGGTATGTGTTTTTGAAAATTCCAGGAGCAATTCCATTTAAACTGTTTATAACATATTTGAAGTTTTTAAAAAAAAAAAAAAAAAAAACCATTTGTTTGTTTAGAAATCTAAGGAATTATAGGGTCTCCATTCAAACAATGATAATTTTTTTTTTTTTTTTAATTTCTGGGTTTGTGTTCTTGAATTTGAGTTTGTGTTCTTGGTGTTCTTGTTCAAGACACACTTAGATCTTAGTTCATATGATTTTTAGTTTTTAATTCTGTTTTTAATTTTTTTTATTTAGTTAAAATTAATAAATTAATTTTTTTAATTTAAATGCTGACGTGACATTTTTTATTATTATTTTAATGACCACGTCAGGCCAACAGTGCATGCCGTTTGCCACATCAGTAATATCCGTTTATGATGTAACGGTAGGGACTAAAATGGAACCGTTTTTCAGGAGAGGGACTAAAAGCGGTAAAAAAAAAACTTAGGGACTAAAACGGGAATCGACTGAAAATATAGGGACCAAAATGTGTTTTTCGCCAAAAAAAAACTGAGAGTGTTCCCAAATTTTTTTTAAGAGTAGACAAATAAAATTTTTTAAATTATTATATATATATATATATATGTATATATATAAATATATTTTCAGGACAGGACCACCCTTGGCCTTAAGGTGGTGCCGCCCCTGATTTTGTGACAAGATTTAATTTTGAGGTTTGTTGTATATATTCCGATCAATATGAGTGTTATTATAACGTTGGCTCAAGTAAGTCCTACATAAAATTGGTGGAAACCTGGAAAAATAGAGTAATGCGCACTGTTTAATATTTCCAAGTCCTTCTATATGATTATACTTCTATAATAGCTAGCCACGTACCTAATTATCCACGTACATTTGGGTTGATTTAAATCTTTAGGCCTTGTTTGGTATATCCACTCAAACACATGTTTTCAGTTTTTAAATAACATTACACGTATTTTCACAGAATTTTTTCATTCACACGTATTTCTACACATATTTTCAGTTTTTAAATACATGTACCAAACACCCTCTTAATATCCTTTGACAAGTAGTGAACATGTACAAGAGGCATTAACTTACTTGGGAGGATTATTTTCTGAATTGCAGGTTGGCAAGCACTCAACAAGACAATCATGACTTGGTTCCACGAAATATGCAATCTGCCGCAGGGGAAAAAAAAAATTAATAAGCAATGCATGAACCATTATAACTTTCAAAATGTGTACATGAAAGTAATAGACACAATTTTATGTAAATTATGAATACCAAGGGCTTGGGAGAATAATTTATCTTAGATTTCCAAACAACCCAGTCCCACAACTAAGTTTAACACTAATTTTTGGATGTACACCTGAGTAAAGTCTCACATTAAATTATGATAAGAATAATAAGTTGTTAATATAATATGATTGAGTACATATACTAATTGAGTCGTTAATATATGTTATATTAATTACTCAAAGAATCTTTTATAATTAGAGTGGAAATGGTATATTGCACACAAGGGAAAGCCAATGAGGGGGAGATTGTTGTGAGCCTTACAACATTTTTACTTAAAAAAAAAAAAAAACAGAAACAAGAGCTTACTGAATATCTTTCTTGACCATTCACCAAAACTCTGTGCAATGTGGACCAGAGTAGAAATCATGTAAAGAAAAATTTTAATAACAGAATTATTTCTTATACAGGACAAAAGAGATGTACATTACTTGAAAATACAGTTGCTCCAACGCTCCAGCATGTCACCAAGATTCACAATAAACGCTCTGTCAGAGATAAACCGTAAAAAAATAATATCACAGTCCCAAACAGAAAAGAATCTTTTCTCTATTAAATTTTAATATTTTATCATGCAAACATGTGATTCTTCACACAATACATATTGAAAGATCTTTACTTCATGCCAATTGAAATTTGAGCCAAACAATAATTAAACAGCTAAATGGTGGCAAATTAACTGCAGGCATGTTATCAATAACAGTAAAGTAACCTGCATCAGCATGCATGCTGTTGCTACTACACAAGATGTCTCAATCTATTTCCGTAAATGTTACATTTACTCGCCCTTTTAGCATCCCTATCTTTGCATATCTGCGAGTAATTAACAAAATTGCAACAATTAATCAGTACTTTACACAGTCATTTGAGTTTTATTTCACCCAAATTTAAAAAAAAAAAAAAAAAAAAGTTCATTTTTAGAGCAGTCTTCTTACTTGGAGACTTGAGACGCCATTTGTTGCCAAGAGGGTAATCAAGCCATAGTCAGAATGAGCTCCAGCTCCAAATATTCCCTTTAATGGATCAGAAATTCCACCTAATAAAAAAATCCCTCCCTGTATTACTAACGATACAAGAATTAAGCAGGCCAAAAAATTCAAAATATTGTTCCGAAAACAAAAATTAATTGTAAGTTCAACCTTCATAGTGTAGTAAGTGCAAGATTGCAATTGGCTCGCCAAGCATTTCTGGCTGGTCAAAGAAATCAACCTTCAGATCAAGTGCAAGAGCTATTATCCTGGCAACTGCCCTTGCCACCGCACAGAAAGGAATAGATAGTTGGTAATTTACCCTATTTGAATTCATTATACAGAAAATTGATTCATGGGAACAATTATGACAACTGATGAAATAACAAAGTTTAAACACACAAATTTATACAGTTAACCAAAATTACATGAAGAGACTCCTTAAGAAACTCCCAATTACTATCCTACCTGCATGTGCATGTATGTGCATATAAGACCTTGCTAATAGTTCCATTATACAAACTATTACGTTTGCTAAAACTTACAAAGCCTCTCGATGAAACTTCTCCATTGTCTCCCTCCATCCAGGCAGTAGTTCTAAAAAGACAGCAACCAAAAGACAAAAGAAATAAAAAAGTGATCTACTTTAACTGCGTATAGAATCATAAGAAAGAGAGAGCACCAAACATTAAAAAAAAGAAAAAAAGAAAAAAAATAAATGAAATAAGGATACACCCAGTTGAAAAAAAAAAGGTGAAACTTGGAAGCAAAAAACAAACCTTTAAGTTGGTTTTCAGGGTCCAAAAGCTCGTCAAGAACTTATTTCTTAAATGCTTCATTTTCTCTCTTAATGGTTGTTCGAACATCCTTCTGCTCTGAGAAAAAACCTCGTCCATGAACAGATGAACTCCCGGCTTATCCCGTGCTTTACAATGTAGAAAAATCCCGAATCCAAACAGGGCTTCGCCAAGAAATTATCACAAACAAAAATGCTTTAAAATATAGATAATATTATTATTAATAAAAAAGAAGAAGAAGCTAGTAATAGTATTACTATTAGTAATAGAATAGTTTCTTTCTTTCTAGTATGAAATTGAACCCGACCTGTTTGAGTAATGAAACAGAATGATGAACGTCGGGATTGGAGAGATCAATACAATTGAGGACTGAAGTTTTCATGGCTCCTTGGACGCTGATTTTGCTTGGAACTACCATTTTTCTTTAGCTTAAAGAAAGCTGAGCAAGAAGAGCTATTCCGTTTCTCTCGATTCTTTGCTGCAACATAAGTCGGCTATTTATATTGTAAGCCATATATGATGGACATGAATCTCTCCGATCCCTTTGAAAGTTTACGAATCTAGACAAGAGGTTGTAGCTGTCCCATCAATTTGTAACTTTTGAACTAAAAAAAAAAGTTTACGAATCTAACACAGTTACTACAAATTTTCCCGTATTCATTTTTACACGTTCATTCACCAATCATGTATTACTTTCTAAATTATGAGTAATTACAAATTTTATTTTTTATTTTATTATTATGACATCCATCATATTTATTAATCATTTTAATTTATTTTTGATAATAGTGTACTGTAATTATTCTTATTATTTTCTAAACTAAAAATATGATATCACATATACTGTTAAAAATATAGAAAATAGAGTCTTAACTCTTGACTATGAAATTTTTTCCATTTTCCCTAAATTGAAAAAAAGAAAAAGAAAAATAAAAAGTCATACATGTTGTTAGGTCATTTTTTTATAGTGACATAAGTATGCAGAGTGAGATGTTAAAGGAATAAATGAAATGACGTAATATTCAGAATCATATGTTTAGGCATATTCATATCTGATATATTTTTAAGTGTTTTATTTTCAATAAAATAAATATTCGAAAGTGTATTAATAATCATCATGTTTACATTTTTTTGATTGTAACGGTAGAATCATCCTGTTTACATGAATATCAATTAACGATTAAGATTAAAATATTTGAAGTAAGCATTTTCATAAGATACAAACTAGAAGCATCATCCAAAATTTTATCTTTCAACTTGTCGAAAGGTAACTCTTAAATAGTAAAATGTAAAGTTTCTTTCATTTCTAGGAGGTTGCATTTTTTGTTTTCTGTTTTTAATTCGTTAGTTGCAACAATATTAGAGAAGGGATTCGAACACCGATTCTCCTCCTGATCCCCTCTTGCTAACTCTCCTTATAGAAAAAAAATGAGATAATACCAATGAATTACAAAATCCTTGATTATTGCTAGCTACTGATGAAGCCAAATTTGTCAGAATTGATAGGTTTGTCTAGATGGAGTTTGACCACAAGGATCTGTAGTCTTGCACAAAAATAAAGAAGGATGTTTCTCTTCGAAAAGGTCACCGGCGTGGTGCCAGCTAATGAGCCTTTGATGATAAGGTCAAACGCTGGGAAAAGAATGATAATTGATTCATAAGGTTATGAAAGATGATATCTTGTACCTTTGCTTGAGGTCTAATGTAGTTTATATAGGAATTTGCCTTTCTAGCCATTGGAGGCTTTCACGGGTAGCTTAAATGCTTTATTGTAATGCTTCTGGCAATTTAATTGGGTGAAGATCCTTCCATTGGTCATATTTTTACAACCGTCTATGTGTAACGGATCATGCCATAAATGTTCTTTTATGAAGCTTTGGTTGTCCAATAGTTCCTTTGGATGATGGGAATTTTCTGGTTCATTATTTGCCCCCTATTCCGTGATCATCATTATGTGTACTGGCGGTCTTAGGAATATGAGAGGTCATTCTATTCTGGTTATGTTTTTTGAGATCCCATTTCCTTCGCATTTAATGCAATGTGACGGCGCCGCAGACGTTGTGGCCACGTGTTAGGTGTCGATTGGTTGGACATGGGCATGTCCCTCGATGAGACCCTTAGTTTTCCTGTGCTTCAGTTTTGCTTTTGGGAATGTTTTAAAAGCTTTTCTTTTCCTCTTTCTTCTTCTTCATGTTGTTTTCTTGCACTTCCTTCCTGCAAATCTCTCCTTCTCTGAGCTAGAGCTTCCTAGGCCTTTTTCTTTTTCAGGTACAATCCTCTCTAACCCTTTCCACTTTCTTTTCAATGCGTTAATGGTAGAATTTTATGAGGTTAGGAATCTTTTCCCCTCCGTCTCTTTCTTTTTTGCTTGCCTAGGATCTTTTCTTGAAGCTTTGAGTGGCTATCACCCCTAAGTTGGTCTTTTTGTCTTTAGCGATAGTGCCTTTAAACCAGTTTTGACTAGCTTGTACCCCTTTTTGCATCAATCTTTAAATTGGTATCATTTATTGTGTGCAATGTCAATGGAAGAGGGGCTGAGGTTTGTGGTTAGGTCTAGCGAGTTGAAGACGGGTTTATCTTCCAGTGATAACCAGTAGAAATGAAGATAGATATCGCCACTTTGAAACCCTTGTCCTCTAAACATTCTTCTTCAAAACCCCCATCCTCTAAAAACCCTAGGTCCTTCTATGCTCTCAACGAACCGTGTGGTATAGACGAGGATACGTTCTTTAGATTTAGGGATAGGTTTCAATTTCCCAATGAAACTAGGATTAGTCTTCCTCGTGAGAATGAGAGAGCCTATACCTTTGCTTATGGCAAGGTTTGCTTTTACGAGGTTGCTTTTTTATGTGGCCTTAGGTTCCTTGTCCATCCTTTCATTATGGAGCTCTTTCACTGTCTTAACATTGCTTCGGGACAACTTATGCTGAACTTGTGGCAGACCGTCATTAGTTGCATGACCATTTGGTTGATTGCAAATGACAAGGATGTGATTAGGATGGACGAGCTTTTATACTTGTATCATCATCCCAAGGAGTCCAAGCAATTTGGTTATTATGAACTTGTACCTTGGGATAGGAAATCTAGGCTTGTAGTTGATTTCCCTTCGTCCCTTCGACATTGGAAATCTAGGTTTTATGGTAGTGGTTAGGAGACTCTGTCTGATGATTTCTAGTGTGATATTCCTAGATTACTGTGTAAATGGGAGGTCCCTAAACTTGGTGCGTTTGTTTCTGCAAAAAACTTTTGATAATCAAGATTTCTTTTAGATTTGTTGTTGAATATGACAATAACCTTTATCTTGTATGTTTGTTCTTCAGTTACTATTCATCCGAAGTTGAAGAGCAGATATAAGGGGCGTGTTGATGCGGAGACTATTGATGATTTCAACAAGCTTGTTGACACTCGTACTTTGTATCGTCATTTCTTGGGGCATGAACCTTCTCCCTATGTCTTGAGATCTTTGTTGAGAGAGGAGTGAAGTAAGTATTTGCCTTGAAAATTTGTCATGCCTATATGTGGCTCACCTTTGCTTTATTTGTAATTCTTGTTGGTGTTGTAGAAATGGTGACCAAGTTTAGCCAGGAGATGTATGCTAAGATGAAGGCTAAGAAGAAAGAGCCTTTGTCCAGCATTATCCAAAAAAGGCCAAGAGCAGTTGAGAAGGAGCCCGTTGAGAAGGCTTTGTTTGATCTCATCATTCAAGAGCCCAAGATTGCGTCTCCTACGGTTTCTCTTGAAAAGCTTACTCCTCGTCCAAAGAAAGGCAGGAGTGGTGACAAGGAGATAGAAGTTGACAAAGTTGGTGCTGGTGCTGCCGAAGGCAACACGCCTAAGGCTGAAGACGAAGCCCTTCAACCTGTTGCTTGATATTTTCCTTTGTTTCTTCTTTTTTAATTTTTAATTTTTTAATTTTTTTTTATGGTGCCCTGCTTGTTTTGGGCTTTTACAATCAGACAATTTACTTGCTTTGCCCCCTTAGAGCTTTTAACTCAAACAATATTCCTTTTTATGTCAAAGTTAATTTTATGTTCTACTTGTATGTTGGTCATTTGGTTTGCTTCCATCACCCCTGCTTTATGCTTCTTTAATTTATGTTTCTCTGGGATGTGTGAAAACTTATGAGCTTCTGCCTACTAGAGCTTGCTTTGTTTTCGGATCATTAGATGACTTGCGTTCTCCTTAGGTGGGATTCATGTCATTCTGGGTCATCCTAAACCTTAAAAGAATTTGTATCAGTTCCTTTTAGTTGTATGACTTGTGCTCTCCTTAAGAGAATTTGTATTGTTTTTAGCTCGTTTACATGATCCTCTTTGGTTAAGGATTTTGTCATTGGTCTTCGTCATTTGATTCACATCCTTTTTGGTAAGGATTTTTATCATTGGCTCGTCAGTGTGATTTATATCCTTTTTGTTTAAGGATTTTATCACTGACATCGTCAAGTAATTTGTATCATTTTTTTGTTTAAAGATTTTTATCACCAGCCTTGTCAGTGTGATTTATATCTTTTTTTGCTTAAAGATTTTATCACTAGCCTAGTCAAGTGATTTAAATCCTTTTTTGGTTAAGGATTTTTATCACTGGCATCGTTAGTGTGATTTATATCTTTTTTTTTAAAGGATTTTATCACTGGCCTCATTAAGTGATTTACATTCTTTTTTGGTTAAGGATTTTTATCACTGGCCTTGTAGGTGTGATTTATATCCTTTTTTTTTTAGCGTTTTATCACTGGTCTCGTCAAGTGATTTACATCATTTTTTGGTTAAGGATTTTATCATTGGCTTGTTGGTTTTTCCTTGGAACATATTTGCGAAGACAGTTACTGAATAATTCTTTTATTGAACTTTTTTCAAAACATAAGCAAAGACTGTTAATGATTACAAAACTTGATGTCTACTGATAATACCTTTTGAGGTGCTTAATGTTCCAAATGGTAGCTTCCTTGTCTTGAGTAACGAATGATCTTGTACGGACCTTCCCAAGTTGGTCCTACTTTGCCTTGCATTGGGTCTTTGGTCGTTGGTGTGACTTTTCGTAGGATGAGGTCTCTTATGCTAAATCTTCAAAGCTTCACTCTTTGGTTGTAGTAACCGATCATCTTTTGCTGGTACCTTACTATTCTTTGGGACGCCTCAGTTCTTATTTCATCTAGGCAATCCAAGTTTACCTTCAGTTGATCGTCATTGCCTTTTTTGTCAAAGAACTCCTTTCTCATACTAGTGACCCTTACTTCAATAGGGATTACTGCTTCAATGCCATAGGTGAGTTTGAACGATGTTTCTCCTGTTGGCGTTCTGGCTGTGGTTCGATAGGCCCATAGGACATTGGATAGTTCATTAGGCCATGAACCCTTCACTCCTTCTAGTCGAACTTTGATGATCTTCAGCTGGGTTCAATTAATTACCTTCGTCTGTCCATTGGCCTGAGGGTCTCCTAGTGAAGAAAATTGGTTCTTGATGCTGATTTTTGAGCAGAACAATCTGAATCCTTGGCTACCAAATTGGTGGCCATTTTCTGAGATGATCGTCCTTTGTATGCCAATCCTATAAACCATGTTCTTCCACACAAAGTTCTGTATTCTTGCTTCTATGATGGTTGCTAGTGCTTTTACTTCTACCCATTTCATGAAATAATCGATTGTTACAAGTAAAAATTTTACTTGCTTCTTACCTTGGGGCAAGGGGCCCACTATATCGATTCCCCATTGCGCAAATGACCATGGTGACGTTATGGCTTGTTAGGACATAGTGATTCGCTTGTTAGGACATAGTGATTCACTTGTTAGGAACATATGTCACTATTTTATATAATTGGCTAATCCTTTGACAAAATGCACTTTACTTATATTTGGGTAGATCTAGGATGTGTTTAATACTTCAAGAAATTGTGTTTTAAGATCAAGTGTTGAAGCCATGCAAATCTGTCCAAGATTCAAGTCTGAAAAGTACTTGTCATTAAAGCTCGATAGCTAGCCATCTATCAAGCTTGAAGAGCTGTTCCAACCTCGTGGCTCGATAGCAGCTCAACAGATAGGCATCTATTGAGGTTTATGAAAAACAAAATTTCAATTCTGTTTTGACTCTAATCCGTGATTATGTGTTTGGGCTTTATTTTCTCACAACCTTAAACGTATAAAAGGATTATTTTAAGGGCTGTCAAAGGGGACACAAGTTGCACAAGTGTTGAGCAAAGTTTGTTTAAGCAAATTGTGACTGGAGACATAATTTTCCCTAATTCATCATTTTCATGAAGAAGTTGCTGTGTTTGTGCACCGTAGGGTTTTGTAACCAAACATCTTTTGGATCTTCATCGTGGATGAACTGAAGAACTTTGCAGCCAAAAACCTTATCTAGTTGGTGATTGAAGTCGCGTATTGGGATCCACGCAATTGGTTAGTCACGTATTGGGAGCTATGTATCAAAAGGAGAAATTGTCACTACAGAACAAGTCCAATTAGGTATTGCGGTAAGGGTTCAACTGTAGGTTGGTATAAGATATTGAGATTCCTTTACTTGTAACCACTTGTTGTGATAATAGTGGAATTTCGGAAGTGGTGACCTTAAAATCACCCAGTGGGGGTTTTTTGCCGTGTTGGTTTTCCCAATTCGTAAACAAATCATTGTGTCAATTTAATTTCTGCTACACTTAGTTTAATTAGTGAATTTTTTGTGCTACCATGCGTTTGCATGTTAATTTGATTAATTAATAAACTTGGCTAATTAATCAATTAATTCATCACAAGGGGTCAATACGTTTTTGGCTTATCATGGTTGTCATCTTCTCCCTACGTAGTTGTTCGACGTTTCCATGCCTCTGGCATTTGTCGCATTTCCTGACGAACTCCTTCGCTTTTTTTTGCATCGTGGGCCAAAAGTAACCAGCCCTAACGATCGTCCTTGATTGTACCCTAATGCTTCTATGAACGTCAGGAGCTTGTGTCCTGCCGTTGAGTCAACGAGCTGGTCAATTCTTGGCAAAAGGAAGTTGTCTTTCGAGCAGGTGCTGTTCGGATCCGTGAAATCCACACACATCCTTCATTTTTCATTTGCCTTTTTTACCATGATGACATTGGCTAACCAGTTTGAGTAGTAGACTTCTTTGATAAAATTGGCCGCTAGCAATTTGTCTACCTTATCCATTATGCCTCTGTTTTGTTCAGGAGCGAAAACCTTCCTTCTTTGTTGGACGGGCTTCCTTTCGAGATTTATTCAAGCGATGCTAGATAATGTCTTCAGGTATGCTAGGCATGTCTTCGTGACTCCAAGCAAGGACTTCTAGATTTTCCTTCAGGAACTTGATTATCTCTTCCTTTGTCTTGGGGCCAAGGCTCGTCCCCACTTTCGTTACCTTCTTTGCCTCCCCTTCTACCAACCCAATGGTTTCCAAGGCCTCTACTGGTTCTGAATTTTTCTCCTCGATCATCCATGTGTAGTTCTCCTTTAAAGCCAACAATACCTAATTGTATTCGCGAGCTAAGACTTGGTCTCCTTTTATTACTCCCACATCGTGTTCTGTTAGGAATTTCACCTTTAGGTAGTATGTTGAGGTTGCAGCTTTCCAGCGATTGAGCGTTGGTCTTCCTACGATCACATTATAGGACGAAGGGTAGTCAACAACCAAAAAATTAAGGTGTTTGGTTACTTGGAAGGGATATGAGCTAGCCATGACCGTCAGTGTTACTATTCCCTTCGGGTATACTCTGTTTCTGTTGAAACTAATGAGGGGGATTCGAAAGGACAAAACTTCTTTGGATCTACTTTCAGCTGCTGAAAAGCTGAAAGGTAAATGATGTTAGTGGAGCTTTCATTATCTATTAGGACTCGCCTAGTATTGAACCCTTCTATCATGAGTATGATAACCAGTGGGTCATCATGTGGTTGTTTCACCCCCGGCGTCTTCTTTTGAAAAGACCATGTCCATGGTTTCTCTTTGTTTGTGTTTTGACAGTGGTGCAATGTGGATGCTGTTGACCTGCCCTTGCTATAATTTTTTGAGGGACTACTGCGCTCTTCACAAACTTCTATAGCTTTCCTTTTGGATCAGTTCTTCTATCTGTTCTTTTAGGTCTCTGCTGTCCATGTAATGTTCATATTCTCGGTGGAAATGACAATACTTCTTTTTATCGCGTGCATTAGGTGAGGAGTTCAACAGCTTTGACTACTTGAGTGGGTGATTGTCCTTAGTTTGCATCAAGATTTTATCAACAGGCATCACTAGGGGTGTGAAAATTACCTTCCTTCTTGTCTTCTTGTTCCTTGATCTAACGTTGTCATGGCTAGACAAACGGTTTCCTCTTTCCCTCTTCTTTCCTTTCGTGTCTTCTTGAATGTTTTTCTTTTCTTTCCGTGTGGCCCCCATTCCAATTGCGGCTAAAGCATCTTCTGTGTTCATGTACTTTTGAGCATTTAACAACATTTCTGTCATTGATTTTGGAGGACTCTTTGCCAGTGCTACCACGAACTCTTTGGACTTTAACTAGGCCTTGAAAGTGGTTAGTTGCACTTTGTCCTTTACTTCTTTATTGAATCGTTTCACGTACGATCTTAGTGACTCCACTTCTTCTTGCTTGATCATTAGCAGATGATCTACGAATCTCTTTTGGCGTTGTCCTCCAATAAAGTGCCACAAAAATGAATTGCTTAGTTGTTCGAAGTCATCTATGGATGATTGGGCTAGTTTGTTAAATCATACCTGTGCTACTCCCTTAAGGATCGTCTAGAAAGATCGGCACAAGTTCTCGTCTGAGGTTTGTTGTAGGCTCAAGGTCATTTTGAAGGTGGTTATGTGATCTAATAGATCCTTCAGACCGTCATACAACTTGAGCTGGGGGAGGTGGAACTTAGGTGGCAACGGACACTCCAAGACCTTTGCTGCGAAAGGGGAGTCAGTTCTTTTCACCATTCCATCCAAATTTCTATTCTTTTTTTTTTTTTTTTTTTTTTTCCTTCATTGCATTCTTCAGTTCATCCATCTCCTTTCTCACACTTTTAACGAGGTCGTTACTCAACCCGTTGGATGGGTCTGTCCTTCTTGATCCATCTCTCCTGTGGCTGTTCTCCTCGTCTTCGTTCCTATTGACGTCGTTTTAGGCCGGTAAACGGTTTCCCTCTTGCTGCAGTTGCTGTCTCATCTCTTGATTCTATCTAGTGAGTTCTTCTATGTTGGCTGTAAGCGTTTGAACCTGCAAAGCTAACCCCATTGGATCTTGTGGTACATTAGATTCCATTTGGATAGCGAAAATGGTAAAGCTATGTTTCAAATTAGAGTTTGAAAGTTGTCCCCACAAATGGTGCCAAACTAATGAAGTCATATTCGTCAGTTGATAGATTTGTCCAAACGAAGTCTGACCACAAGGATCTGTAGTCCTGCACAAAAATAAAGAAGGATGCTTCACTTTGAAAAGGTCATTAGAGTGGTGCCTGCCAATGAGCCTCTGATGATAAAGTCAAACGCTGGTAAAATGCTTCTGGCAATTTATTTGGGTGAAGATCCTTCCAACGATCATATCTTTAAGACCGTCTATGTGTAACGGATCATGCCGTAAATGTTCATTTAGGGAGCTTTGGTCGTCCAATAGTTCCTTTGGATGATGAGAATTTTCTTGGTTCATCAGCTACCATTTTTTTTTTTTTTTTTGTGATGTCCCTGCCACACCAATATTTGTGTTTGATATATTTATGCCATCCAGGTTAATCTAATTTGGTAGTTCAAATTCAATATATATATATATATATATATATATTATAGAATTTATAAACCACAACAAGTAGAGTAAGGTTGTAATAAAGGGGTTAAATTCTTTAAAGAATTGGTATAAACCCTTTGGTTTATATCCTCCAAGAAAGACATGTCAAATCATCATATATTACTAAAATATAAATACACATTGTAGGTTTTATGTAAAATCCTTTTGTGATGTTATTTGGTAGAGAAGTACTAAGTCAACAATATTCACAACAAATCATAAGTTCCAAATTGTTATTGGTTCTAATTTAAACTTACCATTAAAATTACGTTTTTGCCCACCAATAAAAATCTGTAACAATCTGCTACTTATGATTTGTTTTGAAAAAGTTGTGAATATAGCATTTCTCTATTAAAAGAAGCTTTTTAACTTGGGGCATAAAATTTATAAGAAGAGACTTCTTTTCAGGCACCATTGCACCACCAAGACAAAGTAAGCACGTCCCTACCTCAAATTGGGTTCGACAAAGTGACGGAAGATGTTTGACCAAGGTTGATATGGTACCTTAAGAAGAAATGGTCACTTCAAGTGACATCGCACTTGCAGATAAGACATATAAGATGGTAGATGACCAAAGCTAGGTACTTTAGAAGATGGGGCTCGCCTCACTAAGTTGGAGGAAGGTAAGCAAGAAGCCCATAGTGGTAGAAGAGAATGGGGAAGAGGAAAAAGAAGATTGGGATGAGAAGGATAAGACCAATTATAAGAGAAACAAGAAATTTGAGAAGTTTATCTTAGAAACCGTTGCATGAAAAAGAAAATGCAAAAGATGCAATTGGCCTTTCACAAGGCTCAAGGGATGAATGATTGTCTCTACAACATGGATGGCTTGGGGCCCAAGGGCCCTATCCCTTTGCCTCCCAAGTTCAAGATTTCTTATGCAGAAAAGTTTGATAACACTAGGGATCTTAAGCAACATGTTTGGAGATATATAAGCATAGTCGACATATGATTTGTTGTAAAAGTGTTGTGAAAATGTTGTTGATGTAGGACTTCTCATTTTTTAATAAGTAAAAAGTAGATATGACAATCTCTTAATAGATGATATAAAACATGAGTTTTACACCCTATATTCACCAAATTTGGATTATAATAAATGACATAAATGTGTGTATTTGATGAATTTGACATATTATACTCATTAACAATGTAACAGTATAAGTGCTTATGGGATGTGGTGGGTAAGGGTCGGGGTTCAAGTTTCCAGGAAGGAGTTTTATACACATATATATTTAGATTGAATTAGAGTAGAATTTCTATCTTGTAACCAAAAAAAAAAAGTAACAGTCACTCAAAAAAGGTTTTTAAAATAAATTTTATAAAAATATCATGCATGATGTCAAAAATCGCGGTCACATTAAAAAAAGAATATACTTAGACATTAAAAATTGCCTCTAATCATGGAGCATATCTGGGAATAGATTTTGACATAAAATTTTGCATTAACCTCCTCTCTCTCTCTCTCTATATATATATATATTTTTTTTTTTGTGGAGAAACGCATTAACCTTATTCTCTAAAATTTATACCGATATATATATATATATATATAGTCGGTGACTAAAAAGATAAGATTTGGAAAGGAAATTCACCTAACATAGAACAACCAAGATAGAACGCAACAGAGATCATCAGAATTCAGAGAAGTCGAGAGAAAAGAAGCCCCGTATGTTTTTTTTTTTTTTCTCTCTCTCTCTCTCTTCCTTTCTTTTCTTTAGTGTTTTTGTTTTTATACATTGCCTGTTTGACCGTAACTAGTCTCTTATTAAAATTGAATTCACGGTCAGGATTATAAGAAGTAAAATCTACGGTTCACATACCCGAAATCCAAACAAGAGGAGAGACTATATATACTAGAAACTAAAAACCTCAAACCCTTGTTCCTTGTCCCAATGTCCCTTTTTCACCCTCAACACCAAGCAGCAGGGCAAGCTAGCAACAATACCAACCAATTATGCAAGCCACCAAATTGCACCAATATTTTCCAAACATACAAACCACCAATATAGATTACATAAACTAAGTAAACCTTGTAAAATGTAGGCAACCCATACTAGAAAATGCAAGCAATAAAGAGCAAACCATCCCTCACAAATTCATGAAATCATAAGTCCATTGGAATCTATATACACTACAAAAAAACCGGTCTATAGCTGAGTTTGAAAAACGCAGCTATAGACCCCAAAAACGCGGCTATAGGATAGAGCTGCGTTTCCTACAAACGTGGCCTAAACAGTGCAGCACAAAGCCAATAGCCGCGTTTTTGAAACCGCAGCTAAAACTAGACCTATAGCCACGTTTTCTAACCTCGGCTATAGGATTCGGCCCTATAGCTGCGTTTTTAGAAACGCAGCAATAGACCCCAACCTATAGCCACGTTTCTGAGAAATGCGGCTCCAGGACAGCTTTGAGCTGCGATTATCAACGCAGCTAAGGTTTTGAACCTATAGCCGTGTTTTTAAAACGCGGCTATAGGTTGTTTCAAGGTAGCTGAATAAGAGTCTGTAGCCGCGTTCAAAACGCAGCTCAAAGTTGCCCTATAGCGGCGTTTTTGAGAAATGCGGCTATAAGTCTGAACCTATAGCTACGTTTTAGAAAACGCGGCTATAGACCCAGTTTGAGCTGCGTTTTAAACACGGCTATAGATTATTTTCCAGCGACATTGGAACAACCTATAGCCGTGTTTTAAAAACGTGGCTATAGGTTTTTTTTTTTTTTTTAAAATTTTTTTTCCCTGCTTTCTCAAGTTCCTGCTATTCACAACATCACAACTCCCTGCTTTCACAACACATCCCAAGATTACAAGTTCCAAAATAAACATCACAAGGGAATAAACAAACTCCTATTAATCACAAGTTCCATAACAACTCCCTGCTTTCACAACTTATTACATCCCAGTATCACAAGTTCCATAAACATCACAAGGGAAATAAAGAAGTTCCCATTCCTACATCACAAGGGAAATAAACATCACAAAGGAAAAAAACAAGTTCCATAAACATCATTACATCCCAAGATCACAAGTTCCATAAACATCACAAGGAAAATAAACAAGTTCCCATTCCTACATCACAAGTTCCATAAACATCACAAAGGAAACAAACAAGTTCCCATTCCTACATCACAAGGATTTTTGTACATCACAAAAAATACAGCAGAAGGATTTTTTTACATTCTAAATTGCTCTCAAACAGCCACAGGCAGCAACCAGTTTGCTTTCTTGTCCACTTCATGGTAAAATTGCACAAATTATCCTTTGTCAAGTTAAATTTGCCAAATTTTTGCTTGCAATACATAATACTCTAAACATGAATTCGAAATTGTAATTCGGCAATGCTTAGATGCACATTTGTATCAAAAGGCCTCACAATGGAGCAATTTGGGAGAATAATGTTATGAGGGAGAGCTCATTTGGGTTAAAAAAAACAATACAAAGAGTAACATGAGAGGGAAGACTAAGCAATAGTTCAACTATTCGTTAAAAAAACCTAGTCAAAACTTCGAATTCAATTAAGTTCAGCAATACATTATTGACATTGATAATTTAAATTGTATTGTTCCTTTACATTACGTATTTTGCATGTGTCTAGTCATGGAGATCTAGATGTGAATATGCCAAGAAACCGTGTTCTTCATGTTTCAGGTGACAAATAAGAATGCGATACTGATATACACCTTTGAAATGCGTCTTGAATCAACTTATCTTACATTAATACAATTGCATTATGAGATTTTATAACATATTCACCAGCAGAAAGTTTTCTTTCCTCCTGTACTGACTACTGAGGTTCATAGTTTATCCATCATAGCATGGTATATATATATGTAGGCTACTATTTGTAGAGAAATTTTTAGAGAAATTTTGTTTTACCTCAGGATTCACAGTTTCATTCCCATCAAGCACTGCCACCCTAAAATATATTAAAGGCATCGTATTAATATCACATAACAATGCGTGTGCAAGATATTAAGTTTTTGGCTAAATAACATTTGTTTAGTACCTGAGAAGGACCTATACCACGCATCCCCTGGCTAAGTTGCTCAAACATGGTTTTCATCGACGTCATCATTTCGACCATTTGTGCTTGGTGCCTTTCCTCAGATTGAGCTAGTTCCTTCCTATGCCTCCTGTTTTCCCACAAGAACCAAACAACATATTGCACACCATAATTAATACAAACACAAAATACACTAAAATTCAATTCGATTAAATTGTCCTTACCATCTTATCTTGCACACAGTCACTAACAGCAACCCCATCTTTGGTACAATATACTTTTTGAAATACATCCGCGCGTTCGACTGCTGCCCCTTTATCTTTCGCCTACATGATGAACAAACATAATTACAATAAACACTAATTATTTACTGTTGTTATGCCACAATTAACACAAGTCCACAATGAGATAGTCATAGCATAGCAAAGTTAGTCAAATAAAGATAAGGCTGAGAGAGTAGTAAGAAAATGAGAGGATTAGCTACCTCCCAAATACACATGGGGTTGTTAAATGAAGAGATTAAAAATAAAAATGACATGGAGAGTTAGAAAATAGGCATCATAGACTTTCTATAATAACACTCTATTTGAGATAAGATTGAGATGCCCACTTTGCACACAAATTGTCACAAATTACCCATGGGTGATCTAAAATGTTCGGACTTAGTAAACTAGGCATGTTTCTCTATGATTTGCAACTAATCCAATGTTATGTTCGATGATTTGCTGGAAAATATGTGCACCAAGGATGACAAGAAATAAACATTTAAAACTTCCCATTTGAATCACTATCCTTCTTGACATCTTCTTTGGCACATGTTCTATTTTTCCTAAACAGTTAGCTATAATGAAAACAAGCTTTTGCTTGTGTATAGCAACAGTTTGAAGTCAAATGGATGAATGATCACCTTAACATCAATGACGTCAATTATAGGAATTTCCTTTCTTTTTCTCATATAGAATTTTATTTAAAACTAAATTTAGTTGTCTTGGATAATTACATAGCGTGGAGATTATGGTCTCTATATTTTACTAAGTTGCAGCTACAAGAGTTGTTTACGATTAGATCCTAGATAAGCACGTCAAGATTTTGAGGGGACATATGATGGTTTCTATGAACTGACGATCTAGGACTCCATTTTATATTTGGCAACCATAATTTTTCTTTGATCTACACTAGGTGAAAAACAGTAACATTCAGCTTTAAAATATTACAAATATATATAACATCTCACATAAAAATGAATCCGGTTATAAAATTTAACTTAGAAAATGCAGTTACTGTAAGACTGGCTAGTTCCTTCTAATCCAACACCATAAAAAAAACCACATACGCATAATCTATCATGTGAGCTAGTGGGCATCAAAATTTAAATTCTAGGTTGAACTAGTGCACAAGCAAACTTTGCTAGACTTTCTCTTCCGGTACATACATAAAACAAAGATAGGCAATCCAAATGTTAAGGAACACTGCTTTCTTTTTATCATAGCACAAAATGATCCAAAGTTGGTAAATTTAGAAAGTACGTTACAGAAACTTCCCATTTGTATCAAGAACAAGCAAAATGGTGTTCATGAACTACATACTGACCAACTGTGCATAATTTGTACCTCATGACTTTCATAGAAAAAAAAAAAAAAATATATATATATATATATATATATATATATATATATATATATAAAGGACAATGATTGAATGGTATGTAAGAGAAAATTTGTTATTCCTATTCCATAAAATTATCACCCAAACTCTCTCCCAAATCAATTCAGATAATTTCCAAATAAATAATCCTTCATCAATTCCAAAGCTTCCCCTTAGTTTTAAATCCTATTCTATAAATCCCTCTTTATTTCATTGTTTTTAAGCTTCTAGTCGCTACAATAAATAGCAAGCTTGTGTGATTGTCATTTAATCATGTTTGGGTGATATTGAATATTTATAGACATGCATAATTCGGCTGGGATCATGTTAGGAATGGAAATTACTCTCCTTAAGTGGCCGCTTAATATCTATATATTAAGAGGGTTAACAAAGTCATCTCTATATATTAAAAGGATGCATAAAGTTATGTATTGCATTTTTTACTTAAAAAAAACCTATAATTTAACTAACTTATCCTTATTCCTAAAACATATGAAATGAGGTTAACTTGGTAAATAGCACCTCAAAATATCAAGGGACATCATGTAGGCATTTATGAATTCTAAGTTTATTTCTTACCATTTGAGTAGAAATTTGAGCAAGACTTTTGGCCCCACATCTTCCTATGTCTTCCTGCTTGCCTTGACTCGCCTTGTTTTTGATA